>NC_064626.1:956246534-956549564 GCF_023864275.1 Schistocerca cancellata
AATATGTGACCAGAGGTAACGAGGTCATTGCCATGTGGACCTACAAATGCAAGCAACCTTTTGACGAATATAGAAAACGTATGGTGGGAAGTAACCCATTACGCTGCACTATCGAGGACCTTAGTGGAATCAATGTCTCGACACCTTCGAGAAATCTTACGTAATGATGGTGGGTGGGTTGGTTACTAAAAGTATACTCGTCCACAAGACCCATGTGGACAATCATGTGATAATCAGTCAAGCTTTTTTTGTCCCAGTTCTTTAGCATACAAGTCCATTTACTTTCAGTCTCCTCCTCACAATTCTTGCAATGCAAGGTGACTGAAAAATCTCTTCCATTCGACGCCAACTGAGGAATTGATTGTCGCATGTGTTGTTCAACAGACAGCAGCCGTCACTATCACTGGAATCAATGACTGTGTGTGTGTGTTTGTTCCTGTATTCATGTACAATCTGAATCAATTCTATTAACATTAGAGGGAGAAGTAACAATAAATATGGCATCAAATATAAATGTAAAGTATTTTAATCCAATGGCTAGTTACTACAAACTGAATTTTTACCCAACCAATGTCCTGCATATTACGTTAAGTAAGATGTATTAACTCCATAATATCGTTAGCAGAGACAGTGCGCTCTTGTTGTCGCAGCCCGGGACAAGTGCAGCGATTAGCAGTGCCCAATGCTGCCGCGATTTCTTTTTGTTGGCTGAGCGTGGACACTGCAGCAGACGCTTCACCATAAACAGAAATCACCTTGGCTCTGACTGCAGTGAGCGGACATCACTGCCTGCATGTTCTTGTAGTAAACAACGTGAGACTCTACTCACAGGTGCCATGAAGCAATTGGAACGGGTATCATGTCATTAGTCATCAGAATATTAACGAGTGATGAAATGTCCTCTCTATTTGAATCCCAAGAATGTAGGAATCTTCTCACAAAGTAATATGAGGTGATATCAAAATTTATCCAACACACAAAAATTAACTGCAGAGCTTTCATGCACGCAGTAGTAGCACACAAGGAAATATTATGTCCTGGAAGCCTATACTTCATTTCCTCCTCTCATATCAACGCTGTTGTTTTAGTTTGAAGTGAGAAAATAAAAACAAAAAACTGAAGTTTCTGAGAAGCCCATAAGTCATTTACTCTTCTCATATCACAGCTTTTTTTCAATATGAAGTGAGAAAATAAACAGTTTAGGGTTCTGAAGCATAATATGACACAAGATTTTTATCGTATTCCCTATCGGAAATGCAAAAAGCAGGGAGCACTCCATTCTTTTGTCCAACAGTCTGTTTCCTTTTATGCATTACTACCGCTCACAGACTCTTATTTAAGGACTTGTGGGCATTAAGTCCTTCAGCAGAATGAGCCTTATGGTATTGTGCTAATTACGTTATGGAAAAAACGCAACAAAGACGAATTTCCCTCTAGCAGTGAAGATATTTGCAGATGTCTGTATTCAGCAATGACTACCAGCTGCCACAAAAATTTACAGAATTTATGTGGCGGGCAACATAACTGGGAGTGTAACTTCAGACTTCATTCAATAAGACGTCAAATTAAGGTCGCTTTCCTAGTCATATTCAATCCAAAATGAGGTGTCATTAAGGTAGTTGAGTGTTTTATCAGTTACACTTTAATAATTCCCATATGAGTTCGTGTGAAACCATAGGGAACTACGAGTACATTGATATCAAACTGCAAGAACTCGAGACAATATGTGGACTCTTCCCTTCGCTGGATAACCTTTTGCTGTTCGTTAGGAATCTCTCTGTCCTAGGCGCAATGCAAATGGAACTTCACACTCATGAGGTGCTTTCCGCTATTTTTGACAGACATCACCAGCTTGTAATCACTGCGAGTAACAACTGTGATGATAATGGTACAAGTTGTCAGCGGATGTGGTGGTGTTCTGCTGTCAAATTGGTTACAGTAATGTTATGGTGGCGCACGTAATCTAGAGCTGACTAAGTAAAGATAGTGTGGTGGCGTCGTCGCTTCTCTTTATTTAGCAACAGCTTGAGTAATCTGATTTAATAAACATAATACTCCATTCACGAGCTGCTAATGATACAGTATGACTACAGAAATCATCGTGCGGGTATTATACTAATTCTGCAGTGAACTGCTTGACAAAGATTAACGTCAGCTATGAAGCTGAAATGACTCACTATACAGGTACTCTATGTTGCACTTGGTAGATGCAATCCTGCATCTACTGTTCGTAAATACTTGTCTACTGACCATTCGTTATTTGACTAAATATGCGCTACAATTCGCATGTATATGACATGGGTAAGTACTATCACAAAGCAGTCATAAGGATTAGGTGCCATTGAAGTCCCGTTACATTGATGGCAAGACAAATGTTCGTAAATCAACTGTATTGCCTCAAAAAACAATTGCATGTTAAATATCGAAGAACAGACGTCCACACTGCCACAGAGCGTTATAATACAGCAATGGCGACAGATGAAATTTGTGCCTGACCAGGGTTCAAACCTGGACCTCCTATTTATTAGGCACACGCGCTAACCATTGCACTATCGAGACACAACACCCAACTTGTCTGCAGGACCTATCTACACACGCTTCTCGTCAGAAGTAAATTTCCATCTTTGCCATATACCACCTACGCGGTACCCCCCATCCATTGTTCCACTTGCTCGCAGCCACAATGTATTCCCGCGATGGTTCGGACGATGACATGCGTCAAGCAATGAAAACCTTCGATGGCCCATCGAGACCTGTAAAATTATACAGAATGTTTCAGGAGGAACAGTAAATATTGTTGGAGGTGGTAGTATAGACAAATTGCAGAAAAAATGTCGTATAACATGTGTCCAATTTTTACTGCATACATACAGATGGATTCAATGCATTTTCGTTTCGTTTGTCGGTCCTTACAGGACCCCGTTGTCTACAATTCCTTGAAAAAGAGCTTCCAGCATTATTGGAGGAGGTTCTTTTGGCTACAAGGATGCGTATGTTCCTCCTGCATGATGGGGCTCCTGCATATTCTAGTCGTCAGGCGACACATCATCAAAGCCTAACATTTCCCGGAAGATGGATCGGTAGATACGGGTACTTTTCTTGGCCACCAAGTTCCCCGGAACTAATCCCTTTGGATTTTTGCCTGTGGGGATGGTTGAAAGGTGAAGTCTAGAGAGAAAAAGTAAACCCAAGAGCCATTTGATCGCTCGGGCTATGAATAGTGCAGCCCTCATAAAATAAAGCAAAGACGACCTCAGAAAAGCTACACGTGCTGTTATCAAGAGAAGTCAAAAGTGCATTGAAGTTGGTGGAGGAATTTTTGAAAATCAACTTTGAATGTCCTCATTTACTTTTGCTTTGAGTTTGTTAGGGTTGCGCACTAACAGCTGTATTTCTGAACTCAACAAAAAGTGGACACATTTATATGGAATTTTTTACGCAATTCATCTACACTACCAACTGTTAAAGTATCTGCTATTTCTCCTGAAACACCCCGTATATGCATATATGTGTGGTGTCTGTTCTTTCGGACATGTCCCAAAAAAAAAAGACAACGAATCCGGATTCGAACCTAGTCAGCCACAAAATTTCGTCTGCCGCCGTAGTTGTATTGTTACGCTCTGTGACAGCCACTACATCTATCTTTTGATATTTACTTCATTTACAAGCCTGTCTGTTTCGATTTGTACTGTCCGTTCTTTCGGACATGTCCAAAAGAACAGACACCACACACACACACACACACACACACACACACACACACATATATATATATATATATATATATATATATATATATATATATATATACTACTGGCCATTAAAATTGCTACACCAAGAAGAAATGCAGATGATAAACGGGTATTCATTGGACAAATAAATTATACTAGAACTGACATGTGATTACATTTTCATGCAATTTGGGTGCATAGATCCTGAGAAATCAGTACCCAGAGCAACCACCTCTCGCCGTAATAACGGCCTTGATACGCCTGCGCATTGAGTCAAACAGAGCTTGGATGGCGTGTACAGGTACAGCTTCCCATACAGCTTCACCACGATACCACAGTTCATCAAGAGTAGTGATTGGCGTATTGTGACGAGCCAGTTGCTCGGCTACCATTGACCACACGTTTTCAATTGGTGAAAGATCTGGAGAATGTGCTGGCCAGGGCAGCAGTCGAACATTTTCTGTATCCAGAAAGGCCTGCACAGGACCAGCAACATGCGGTCGTGCATTATCCTGCTGAAATGTAGGGTTTCGCAGGGATCGAATGAAGGATATAGCCATGGTCGTAACACATCTGAAATGTAACGTCCACTGTTCAAAGTGCCGTCAATGCGAACAAGAGGTGACCGAGACGTGTAACCAATGGCACCCCCTACCATCACGCCGGGTGATACTCCAGTATGGCGGTGTCGAATACACGCTTCCAATGTGCGTTCACCGCGATGTCGCCTAACACGGATGCGACCATCATGATGCTGTAAACAGAACCTGGCTTCATCCGAAAAAAAATGATGTTTTGCCATTCTAGCACCCAGGTTCGACGTTGAGTACACCTTCGCAGGTGCTCCTGTCTGTGATGCAGCGTCAAGGGTAACCGCAGCCATCGCTTCCAAGTTGATAGTCCATGCTGCTGCAAACGTCGTCGAACTGTTCGTGCAGATGGTTGTTGTCTTGCAAACGTCCCCATCTGTTGACTCAGGGATACGGACGTGGCTGCACGATCCGTTACAGCCATGCGGATAAGATGCCTGTCATCTCGACTGCTAGTGATACGAGGCCGTTGGGATCCAGCACCCTCCTGAACCCACCGATTCCATATTCTGCTTTTCGTGATAAGATAAACCGCAATCGCGATAGGCTACAATCCGACCTTTATCAAAGTCGGAAACGTGATGGTAGGCATTTCTCCTCCTTACAAGAGGCATCACAACTACGTTTCACCAGGCAACGCCGGTCAACTGCTGTTTGTGTATGAGAAATCGGTTGGAAACTTTCCTCATGTCAGCACGTTGTAGGCGTCGCCAATGGCGCCAACCTTGTGTGAACGCTCTGAAACGCTAATCATTTGCATATCACAGCATCGTCTTCCCGTCGGTTACATTTCGCGTCTGTAGCACGTCATCTTCGTGGTGTAGCAATTTTAATGGCCAGTAATATATATATATATATATATATATATATATATATATATATATATATATAGGGTGTTACAAAAAGGTACGGCCAAACTTTCAGGAAACATTCTTCACACACAAATAAAGAAAAGATGTTATGTGGACATGTGTCCGGAAACGCTTAATTTCCATGTTAGAGCTCATTTTAGTTTCGTCAGTATGTTCTTCCACCTACGCTCAATGGAACACGTTATCATGATTTCATACGGGATACTCTACCTGCGATGCTAGAACATGTGCCTTTACAAGTACGACACAACATGTGGTTTATGCACGATGGAGCTCCTGCACATTTCAGTCGAAGTGTTCGTACGCATCTCAACAACAGATTCGGTGACCGATGGATTGGTAGAGGCGGACTAATTCCATGGCCTCCACGCTCTCCTGACCTCAACCCTTGTGACTTTCATTTATGGGGCCATTTGAAAGCTCTTGTCTACGCAACCACGGTACCAAATGTATTTTGGACGGCTGTGACACAATACGCCATTCTCCAGGGCTGCATCAGCGCATCAGGGATTCCATGCGACGGAGGGTGGATGCATGTATCCTCGCTAACGGAGGACGTTTTGAACATTCCCTGTAACAAAGTGTTTGAAGTCACGCTGGTACGTTCTGTTGCTGTGTGTTTCCATTCCATGATTAATGTGATTTGAAGAGAAGTAATAAAATGAGCTCTAACATGGAAAGTAAGCGTTTTCGGACACATGTCCACATAACATATTTTCTTTCTTTGTGTGTGAGGAATGTTTCCTGAAAGTTTGGCTCTACCTTTTTGTAACACCCTATATATATATATATATATATATATATATATATATATATATATATATATATATATTTACTTATCGCGAATGGACCCAGAAGGATCACGCAAAGCTTTCTGACGTCGTTTCTTCCATACTTCTTTCATTCGTTCTCCATGTTTTCTTTTTCTTTCTTCTGTCAATTTTGTTCCTGGTCTCTTTAGTGCTTCCTTCTCCGACAATACAATCCACTTTTCCACCTTATTTCTAAAAGTTTTTCTATCTTTGACATCTTTAAGTTCAATATTTGCTTTTTGTAAATCTAATTTTACTTGGCTAACCCATGGTGTTGTTGATTTGACTTTTTCTATGTAAGTGAGAATTCTGTTGGTGAGTCGTGTGGGGGGAAGTCTAGTGACATGTCCATAAAATTTTAATCTTCGCCTTCTTATGTCTGCTGCCAGGTTTGATATAGTTTCTGTGGTTCTTCTTGATTGTATCCGGTATCCTTCTTCTGTTAATTTTGGACCTAAAATCTTTCTCATAATTTTGCGTTCTTCTTTTAGTATTTTTTCTAAGTCACATTTTTTGTGGAGTGTGAGCGTTGCACTAGCATATCGTGCTGCTGGCTTAATTACTGCGCAGTAGTGTCTGATTTTTGTGTTCGAGTAGATGCATTTTTTATTGTATATTTCATGTGTCATACCATATGCTCTCTTCATTTTCTGTTGTCTGATCTTCTGTGCAACTTTCTCTCCTCCGGTTGGCTCCAAAATTTCACCTAGGTATTTAAAATGTTTTACTCTATTTATTTTTCCATATTTTGTGTTCAAACTGTGTATATGGAATTTCGTACAGAAAAATTCTGTCTTTTGAAACGAAATTTGTAAACCTACTTTATCCGCGCATTCCTTAAGGATCTCTATTTGTTTGGTGGCGATTTCTTCATCATCTGCAAGTTTGGCCAAGTCGTCCGCGAATGCTAAACAAGATACCTCCACGTTGTCTTTGGTTCTACCAAGATGGATTGGTTTCCAGTAGGATTGATTTTTTAATTCTTTTTCCCATTCCTTAATGACTTTATCCAGGACTATATTAAACAGAAGTGGAGATAGCCCGTCACCTTGACGTACTCCAGTTTTTATGAGAAAAGGTTCAGAGATTTCTCCCCTGAATTTAACTTTAGATACAGTGTCTGTCAGTGATTCTTTGATAAGCCTTAGTGTTTTGGAGTCAAGTCCACGTTCCTCTAAAATGTTAAACAAAGATTGCCGGTCAATTGAGTTATAGGCTTTCTTAAAATCTACAAATGTACAAATTATGGGGGCATTTCTAATTGCTTTGTGTTTTAATATTGTCTTTAAATTAAATATTTGTTCTATGCATGAGCGACCGGGGCGGAAGCCTGCTTGATAATCACCAATTTGGCGTTCCAGCTGCTCTTGTGTTCTTTTCAGCAGGCATGTTGAGAGAATTTTGTGGGTGACTTGTAAAAGTGAGATTCCCCTGTAGTTACTGACATTTGTTCTGTCTCCTTTTTTATGTAACGGGTGAATAAGGGCACATTTCCAATCCTCTGGTAATTTTTCTGTTTCCCATATTTTTGTTATTATTTTTGTGAGCTCTTGCAACGTCTTTGGTCCTAGGTTTTTTAATAGCTCTGCAACAATGCCATCTTCGCCAGATGTTCTATTATTTTTTAAGTTTTTAATGTGACATTTGATTTCTTCCTGTGTTGGTGGTAATGAATCCGGTTGAGCGTTGGCACTGATTTCTTTGGGAAACCTTAAACTAGGTTCTGGGCAATTTAGTAGGTTAGAAAAATATTGAGCCAATAATTGACAGTTTTCCTGGTTTGTTAGGGCTAATTTACCATCTGGTTTTCTGAAACATAAATTTTGAGGGATATATCCTCGTATTTTATCTGCGAAAGTTCTGTAGAAGTCTCTTGTATTATAGTTTTGGAAATTTTCTTCTATGGCATCCAGTTGTGCCTTTGTGTACTTCCTTTTTGCTTGCCTAATAGATTTTGAAACCTGTTTTCTAACCTCGTTAAATAAATGTAGACTTTCTTGTGATTTTTTACTGTTATATTCTTGAAATGCCTTTTTTCTCCTTTCCAATGCATTTTCACAGTCTGAATCCCACCAAGGGTGTTTGAATATCTTTTTCAAGGGAATAGTTTCCTTAGCTATTCGCGTGATTTTAGAATGAAATTCTTCCCATGTGTTTGCCTTTTCCTTCTCCCATTCTTCTTTTACTTTAGATTCTTTAATCTTCTTGGTGTCATATTTCTGTATTTCTGTTTTCTTCTGATGACTTCTTCGTGCTGTAAACTTGATTTTACTTCTAGTTAGGTAATGGTCTGAATCAATGTTTGCTCCTCTGCGTACTTGGACGTCGTAAATTTCTTTTTGTACTGGGTATGAAATCGCCACATGATCTATTTGAAACTCGCCAATTTGTTGTATAGGAGATCTCCATGTCTTTTGTTTTCTTGGACATTTTCTTAGAGATGTTGACATTATCTTCAGGTTATTCTGCTTACATAGTTCGACGAGCCTTGTACCATTTTTATTGGTAAATTTATGTGCAGGATATTTGCCTACGGTTTTTTGGTGGATTTTCTCTCTACCAATTTGGGCATTAAAATCGCCGAGTAGAACTTTTGTATCATCTTTTGGAATCTTGGCCATTATATTCTCCAAATTTTCCCAGAACTTTTCTGTTTCTATGGGGTTTTTCTTGTTGTCTCCGTTTGTGGGAGCATGAACATTAATCATTGTGTATGTTTTGTTGGCACATTGTAAGCGCATCGTCATTATCCTATTATTTACGGGAGTAACTTCCTTGATGGAGCTGAGCACGCTCTTGTGTATGATAAACGCCATCCCGAGATGGGGGGCTCCTCTTCCGATTCGTTTATCCGTCTTGCTCTTAAAGATGCGATAGTTGCCATAATCTGACGTTTCTTCATCTGTAAAACGTGTCTCCTGTAAAGCTAGTATTACTATCTTTTGCTTTTCAAGTTGTGTTGTAAGGTTTAGAAGTTTTCCTGGTTGGATTAATGTATTTATGTTAAAGGTTCCAATGTATGTAGGTGTTTTAAGTGGAAGTTTGCCAGAGAGCTCCGACTTTCTCTGATGTAATCGTGTAAGTCCAGGTTCCCCAGAATCCGAATTCCTGGTTGCCATCTGTTGATGGGTGGATTGGTTACCACCTGGGGTAATGTTGTTATTACTTGCACGAGTCATAATTGCTTGTAATCAAGTTGGTCCAGTGTTTCCACTGGGTGTTTAGAACCAGGGATTGTTAGTTCCTGGCGCATTATGACCAGCCGCACATTGTGTGAACAGACGCTGACCAGGATGCCGATGGTTCCCACTTCAGACGCGTCCTGGATTTGGGTGTTGACAGTGCTTATTGTAATGGCGGCACTTACTCGCCTTGACACAGCAACGTCTTCGGGTTCTGTGGTTTTTGAATGAGTGTGACCCTTGCCAAAAGTCACCCTCCCACACCCTCGTGATGCTGCCGCCTCGGTCCGGGACTGCTTATTTGGGTTTCCCCTTATTCGCAGCTGTCCACCATATATATATATATATATATATATATATATATATATATATATATATATATTCGGAAAATAATTGGCAACTCAGTGATAGTGGCGGAATGGAGATGCATTAACCAACTCATTTCACTAGACATAATTGTAATTTTCTGAACAATTCATGTTCAATAAGTGACAGTGATTTGGAAAATTTACGTTTGCGAGATGGTTAGTTTATGGGTTAATTTCTGTGTCTCTCATCGTTCACTTTGTGCGAAACCTGCTTCTTTCTGCTCTAACCTGCACTACCGCAATGAGTGAATGCTCTCATTCTGGAAGAAATTTGGAAATTTTTGGTAAGTTCTTATGGGAGCAAACTGCTGAGGTCATCAGTCCCTGGGCTTACACACTACCTAATCTAACTTAAACTAAAACACACACACACACACACACACACACACACACACACCCATGCCCGAGGGAAGACATGAACCTCCAACGGGAGGATCTGGGCGAACCGTGGCAAGACGCCTAAGACTGCGCGGCTACCCCGCGCGGCTCGCATTCATAACAACTCACTGGATGTTCTACTGCAACTCTAGCCAGAGATTCAAATCCCGCTGGAAAAGTATATTTCAAGTCAGATAATTTGCTCCTCCTTTACTGTCATTGAAAACGATCAAAACGAAATTAAGTACAGGAATCCTACGAAACCCTAGACTACATACCGTGGTGCTGTGCAGATGATAAAAGTAGTTTTCCACAATTAGTAGATGACACATGGAGTTTGTCAGATTCGACTAATCATGACTGCCGCTTATTGTAACTATTTTTTGAGAGTTAGAAGTGGATTTTTACCATATGGAATATTTGAATTCACCTTACGTCTTCACGTTTCGAGCAAAGGCAGAATATCCGTCAGAAAAGCTGACAACAAGAAGCTAATTCATGCCTGTCTTCTGGCAGGTGTGCCAATGACAGTGATCTCAACAAAAATATTGTATGGCAAAGATACGTTGCCAACTCAACCACATGAGAAGCTCCAAAATTGTGAATTGCAACTGGTGAATACGCTTTCAAGGTTTCGGTCCGATTAAGACAGTAAAACACAAATAATTGTCACAGTTATTAATATATGACGTTTCGTTTGCACTCAGTGCATCGATCTATTACAAGTAATTACACTCTAGCCCCTAAACTTATTTACAGAATTGCGATAAGATTCATTGACATATAATGAGGATATTCCGGCCCTAGCCACACACAACTTTGAGACGAAGCTACAGTTAGACACTGGACTCGCATTCGGGAGGACGACGGTTCAGTCCCGCGTCCGGCCATCCTGATTTAGGTTTTCCGTGATTTCCCTAAATCACTTCAGGCAAATGCCGGGATGGTTCCTCTGAAAGGGCACGGCAGACTTCCTTCCCAATCCTTCCCTAATCCGATGAGACCGATGACCACGCTGTCTGGTCTCCTTCCCCAAAACAACCAACGAAGCTACAGTCACTTCCGCGGTCACTCACAGAACACATCATCTGGTATCCTTCCTGGTAGTATACCTAAAAGTTGGTAACAATGCAGAATATGTTTGGCAACTATGTGGCCCACGAGTTACTTCCACAGAACTATCCTGCTAAATTCACTTGACATTATAGCGTCATTTCAACGGAATAGCGTGAGTTATTTTGTCTTGAGATGTGATATAAGGATATCAGTTACTGCTTTTGAGTCCACGAAGTTTATTCCACATGGGATATACAACTACTCTCGTCTCTCACGTTGCAATTTAGCTGTCATAAGGCTAATGAGCTAATCAGTAAGACAAAGATGTTGCAACTATTTTCTAGCTACGAGGTAACGTCGTGGCGTCCCCAGTGCAAGCAGCATTTTTTGTTTGCCTTTCGAGACTCGCCGAACAAAAGATTTTAAATCTTTTGTAGCAGAGCTACAAGCAGGCAGATAGAAACTCAATGCTACTTTCAGAAACTCTTAGAGTCAGAGCGAAAACCTTATGGTACTGTAAAATTCATAACGCTATTTTTGTTTTCTGCCGACATATTTTTTGTTGTTGTGAATATATAATTTTATCTATGAACTGCCACATTTTCATAATACTTGAATATGATACAGGACATGAAGTAAATACAGACCTTTTCGAAGTCGAAAGTCAGTAATATCTTACTAATTCGTGTCAAAATAGGCACACTCGTCTTACAAACACCTAATGGCTTTTTAAGAGAGACTACCATTGTGATGTTTCTGTAGTGAGTGGAATTTAATTTGTATTAGTGCAGTTAATTTTTTATTGTATTTACCATTATTTTATTGAACAAAACAGTAATCATCGAAGAGAAATTAATCAGCGACTGTATATTTATTCACAATATCTAAAACAATCTGACAATGCTAAAACATTTTACAGATTCTACGCCTGTACAAACTTATTGGTTCTAAAGATGTCATTAAACCAGTGTAGCCTGAAGAGCATTTTCGTCTAGATATGAATTGCCTTGATGGTTGATCGATCAAGGTGTGGAAAAGATAAATTTTTACGAGTATATGACCAGAGGGACAAGTGCCTGAGAGATGGCTACCCTATCAGTCTCCTGGATAGTTTTGTTTCTAAAATCAACAAAGCACGTTATCATGCAGTAGTACACTTAATGTAGTTTTGTTGGTCGATTTTCTTTCAATGAGACCGAAAGGTGTCTCGATTTCTGGCAATAAATTCCAGCTGTGATGGACACATCAATAAATGGCTCTGAGCACTATGGGACTATACATCTCAGGTCATCAGTCCCCTAGAACGTAGAACTACTTAAACCTAACGAGCCTGAAGACACCACACACATCCATGCCCGAGGCAGGATTCGAACTTGCGACCGTACAGGTCGCGCGGTTCCAGACTGAAGCTCCTAGAACCACTCGGCCACGATGGCCGGTGGATGGACACATCTCTGGGGAAGAATTTGTAGCGCAAAATACACCTTTGAAGCTAACAGATCGAAAATATCATATTCAGACCATCTACACACTTTGTTCGAGTTTGCATCCTTTGGTACCATTTCGTCTTAGGAAGTTAACGATAAAAGCGTCATACTTGTCACCAGTAACAGTATTGCATAGGAATACTCAATGATCGATCTGAAACGTTCAAGCAACACTGCAGCAACAGTCCATTGATTTTTATTGTTCCGAGTTAGAGCATGCAGTTCTCCTACACATGACTTCAGAAACTTGCCTGTTGAATGCAAATGCTGCAGGAGGGTTAACTGATAACCATCACTTATATCAGTAGTCGAGACTTCCTAAATGTGGGAAACGATTCATGTAATCCATCACTCATATCAGTAGTCGAGACTTCCTTAACGTGGAAAACGATGCATGCCAGAACGACCTTTGTTGAAAAAAGAATATCTTTTTCTGGCGTATTTTTCCGAAAAGCACTCGCTCCGCACACGGTTCAGATCTTTCGAGCTGCCTCCTCTGCATTCACTCGTCTATTATACCAAATGTATATATTGTGTTGCATATGTTACACCATTTTGCACTTGCGACTAAATTTGACAATTCTTAAAAATAGTTCATGATTTTCAAGTAAGCAAAATCTAATGCTTAACTGTAAGATGATATCTAGAACTTCAAATTCGAAAGTGACAGTTGATACATGCACTGACAGCGTCGCGCCGCTTTCACCTTGGCAGCGACCGATTTCAGGCGGCGGGTGGCGTGTGGGGCCCTATTCTGTATCTTTCATACCGATCGGTGTAGTAGGTTAGTCTCGGTAGTGTCGTCATTTGCGGTTCTTTGTCCAAATATCCCATACAGTAAGCTTCTGAGACCTGTTACTGAACGGTCCTCCCACCGATTTTACGACGATTGTACCACGATGTTTCAGGTTTTCGGTGAGGCCCTGTCGATCGGTGAGCTGTGGTTTGTGTACACCTATAATTTGTTATTTTAAACATATTTAGCGGTTTTAGCTTTGGATTTAGTGATTGTGTTACTAAAGAATCGCCAGAGGATGCATCTGGTTGGAAAGTGAGTTCATAATAGACTATTTTCCTTTGTTAATGGGAATGATTACATAAAAAAACAAACAAACGTTTTAGGTCAATATTCTCTCAAAATAAATGTTGTTTTTATGCAAATAAGAGTTTAAAGATCATTAAATTTCAAGACATCGGCTATGCTTACATATATTACATGAGTGGGAACTGACGTTACTAGTGACTTTGTGTACTTTTTCCCACAAATGGTTTAATTTGTAACTATCGAAACGTGTTTACAACTTTCAAGTAACAAGGGAAAGCAATTATGTGACGCCTGATATTGGAAACCTTCCAAACTATAATGCATTTATGACTTAACGCGGCACCGTTTGGCAGCGAAGTCACCTACGTTCCTCTACGCAATAGTACAAGAACTGAGCGCTTCGTGTCTGTCGTTTGGTGTGGACAAGTGGTTCAGTCACCTGTTAGCAGCGGTGGGGCAATGTCGTCGTGCCTGTGTCCCGCCTGTTTGCGTACCGCGCGCGTGAGTGTTTCCTGTTTACATTCCGTTGCGGCGAGTGTCACGCGTCCGTGTCTTGGTAGTGCCATGGCGCACACGTACCCCAAGTCCACAATTAAAATCACATTTCAAGCGGACTACGCAAGACCTCCAGCACTTGACATTGAACATTTCATCCGGGAAGAATTTCATATTGCACCTCAAGACATCATTGGGATCCACTTTTTTATAACACAAAGTGTCCTATACATAAAACTGATCAATGAAGAGGCGTGCACTGATGCTGTGTCCCGACACACTCATGGACTAAAATTTAAGCATCCTGATGGCCACATAGAAACTGTAACGATCGACTACGCTGGATTAGGCCTTCGCACTCTGAGGGTCTTCGAGCTGCCATTCGAAGTCCCGCCAGATGTTGTGATGATAGCTTTCAAGCCGTACGGCAACGTGCTAAGCCACCTGGCTGAAAAATGGCAAACGTTTGAGACATGCCCCGTCTTAAACGGAGTGTGACAAATTAAGATTGCACTGACGAAGCATGTGCCATGCTGTTTAGTAATTGGCGGCTGCAGAGTCATTGTCATGTACGACGGACAACAGCGTACTTGCGCCGGATGTGGCCAGGAAGAACATGTCTGCTCTGCCCGTATTCAACGCCGACTGAGTCAGATACCGGTTGGTGAATTTCCATGCCCGGCGACACCTACTTCACTCCCCATCACGTATGCAACGGCTGCAACCGCAACAGCTGCTCCTGCCCGGGATCGAAACACCATCTTGCAGTCCATGGTCGATGACAGTGTGGCGGACAACATATCCCCTCCACGACGTCATCGGCAGAATTACCTCAAGACGGTGATCAATTGTGCCACCGAGACGAGCCTAAAGAGAAGATGGAAATCGAACCAGAAATTGTCCCGACTTCTGCCTTCCTACCAATGGAGATCGCGTCAGACGATTGCCGCCCGCACTGTGACACAGAACATCATGTCCGAAAACAACGGTCCCCTCGAAAACGCAAGAAACGGCGCCATACGCCATCCGATGTTTGCCTGCTTCGGATATGTGAGCCGGACGAAGATCCGGCGTCGGACGACACTCAGGGCTCTACCACCACAACTCACCCTTCCCGTCACGATGCTACGGCGAATACCGTTTTTGAGCCACGGACTGACAATACCACTATTGCTACTGGACATACGCGCGAGCGCTCTACTGACAGCACTAATCAACAGTTACCAACTGCTGCATCTGATTCTTGGGCGGATGATGTCGAGGATAAACCACAGCGCCCGGAGGATGCCGAGGGCAGAGATGCTCCCTCGGCTGTACCCAGCTTCGACCAGCCACAGTGACTACTGCTGTATTGTCAGCCTCTGTGGGGCTGCCCCTGCGCCCAAACCCGGCCTCCTAAACAATCCAGTTGCCGACCTGGCTGACCAAACCTACTGTCTAGCAACGATTAACATCAACAACATTCGTGCCCGACATTACCTAACGATGCTACAGAATCTGCTCAGTGCAGCAGACATCGACACTACGCTCCTTCAAGAGGTGTATGTCGCAGACTTCAAGGAACCCTATGGCTACAAGACTTGGGTCTCACACGCGTCGGCCAATGGCAGTGGTGTGGCGATCCTCCTCCGCGAAGGTATACCCGCAGAAGACGTCGAGTATCTCCGTGACGCCAGAGGTATGGCTCTTACCATACAAAGAAGTCAAACTTATTAACATCTATGCGCCGTTAGGATCTGGTAGGAGCCGGCTGGGGTGACCGAGCGGTTCTAGGCGCTACAGTCTGGAAACGCGCGACCGCTACGGTCGCATGTTCGAATCCTGCCTCGGGCATGGATGAGTGTCATGTCCTTACGTTAGTTAGGTTTAAGTAGTTCTAAGTTCTAGGGGACTGATGACCTCAGAAGTTACGTCCCATAGAGCTCAGAACCATTTGAACCATTTTTTGATCTGGTCGGCGTCGCGAACGATCCACCTTTTACACTGATACAATCACACCTCTCTTTATGGGCCGTCAGGACGCCTTGGTATTCGGAGAGGACTTCAACTGTAGCCAAGCACCTAAGGATCAGTTACCACATCATTCTCCCTGCACAGAACTTGCGAAAATTATAAATAATCTTCAACTGGCGGACCCGTGAGAACATGTTTGTGGCGATCGGCCCGGATTTACGCACGACACCAGCCATTTCTCCAGCCGCATCGACCGGATTTACATCTCCCTCTCCATAGCTGTGAGGACGAGAGGTGCCGAAGTTTGGCCCGCAGCGTTTTCTGACCACAAGGCCTATATCTGCGCCATTACCCTCGGCCGCCAGAAGGTATGGCACAGCCGTGGTCCTTGGAAGTTGAACGTCGCCCACCTAGCCTCTCAGGAATGTTGAGCCTTATACAGAACACGTGGAATTTCTGCAGCCGCCGGCGTGGCACCTACCGGTCTACACTGTCGTGGTGGTTACTCTGCGCCAAACCAGCCCTCCGGAAGACCTTGATAGGCTACGGACGAAATGTAGCAGCATGGAAGAAACATACCTGGACTTTTACTACAGCATCTTAATGGAATGTAGGCCTACAACATTGCTGCACTCACCTGCAAGGCAGGTGACGGTGAACCGTGTCAAGGCACAGATCATCAGATTAACACGTTGCCACCTCGAGGGTGCGATCGTCAGCGCGCACTCAAGACAGAGTGGCCCGGGAGGAACCGTCCATGTACCACGTCATTGCAGAACGACGGCGCCGACTTAGGACACTGATCCAAGCTATCACGACGGAAGCAGGACGTCGCCTTCATACCCAGCGCGAGACAGGCAACGCCCTTCACGCTCACTAAGTCAGGCTGTACTCGGAACACCGACATCCCCCAGAGGTGATCGCCGAAGTCTCTCAACTCACCCATGGCACGATCTCTCTGACAGCGGCAGCGGATTTGACTGCAGATATAACGGAAGAGGAAATCATTGAAGCAATGCAGGCGGGGGCTGCTCATATGTTTCCGGGACCTGATGTCCTTCATCTAGAATTTTTTCGGACATATTAACGATTGCAGGCACCAGCATGGACTGATATTTGCCGCGATCTTATGTCTCCTACGACGCAGATCCCTGGGACGTTCCTAGAAGGACCAGTTGTGCCCATACACAAATCACGGGGCGGTTCCAGGATCAGTGATTATCGCCACTTGACATTACTCAACAGTGGCATGAAGATTTTCACCCGGCTTCTGGCTGCACGCCTAAAGCGATCGGTACAATGTGTTGTGTCGTAGGACCAGGCATCGTTAGGAGGTGACCATAACATTCGCCCCTGACTGTGCCGATATGGAGATATGATCGCGCTAGCGAAAACTCGCCAACTGCCAGAAGTTTTGGCCTCACTCGACTTTAGCCAGGCCTTTGACAGAGTCGACCACACATTTTTGATGGAGGTACTGCGACACATGGGGTATCCGGACATCATAGTTGAGATACTGATGCGTCTCCTACGCGGCGCGACGTCCAAGGTGTTATATAACGGCCACCTCACGCGGCCGATACTGATCCAGCGATCGGTGCGACAAGGCTGCCCTCTTTCGGCGATATTGTACGCCCTCGTCCTGGAACCACTCCTCTGCGGCCCCCGACATCGCCTGACTGGGATGTCCCTTGGTGGACCTCTTTTTGCTGCACTGCCTATGCAGATGATCTGGTACTCCTTCTTCGCACTAATGACAATGTTCGTGCACCATTGGCGTGGATGGTGACCTACGGCGCGGCATCGGGGAGCACAAATCGCACGCCCTGTCTATAGGCAGAGGTCTATCCGATGAGAGCGTCGCACCGCTTCGACTCAGTGACACAATCCGCTATCTTGGCATTGATTTCACATCTGACATGAAGCGTTGAACGGCCCTTAACGACAGCGTTTATTGAATCAGATGAGGGCAGGTATAAGTGACCACCGTCTTAGACATCTAGACCTCCTGCAACGGACGCGATATGCTAAAGTCTATTTGGCCTCACGTATCCCTCATTTTGCACAGATACTCCCGATACCACCTACTCTGACTCACCGCATGTTGACAGTTTTGGGATCCTTTTTAATATGGGCATGTTATTTAAGATTCGTTACGAGTCCATAACCCTCCCGAGGAGCAGAGGGGTTTAGGCCTTTGTCATGTTCAGAACAGAGCGAAGGCCCTATTCGTCAGCTGTCACCTGCAACTGTGGCGACGAAGCACGACGTGTCTCACAAGTCTCTTACTGGAGGCCTTACGACCGACTTCACGCCCACCGCCTGTGTTGATGTCGGACATCCCGGCACCTATCTTCTGCATTAGCCAATTATTCCTTGAATTAGGCTACATCCCTACCGCACTACTACCCACACGCTTGATGATGACGAGGGCGATATATGCTGCCATGCAACTGAACAGGACGCCGAATGTGATTGAAAGCAAACACCCCACTATAAAGTGGCGTGCTGTGTGGCAGGCAGCGAATGCCACCATCCTTGTTACTGACGTGCAATTTGCATGGTACGTAACTGTTAATGGAAAACAGTTGTACCTACATCACATCCACCTCGCCGCCTCGCCCTCGTGTGCCACATGCCGAGTGATTGACACGGATGAACATCGTTTCGAATGCGGGTCGGCAAAGGATGTTTGGTATTTGGTGCGTCAGATATTGACCTTTCTCAGACGCCAGACTGCCGACTGGATAACTACCCGATCACTTCTTTTCCCCGATGAGATGTATTTCACAAGAGCAAAAACGAACTCCGTGACGTGGATTAGCGGCCGCGCTTTTCACTACCTATTCGGTAATGGCGAAAACACAGTACCTGATTTTTGGTATTACCTCAACGAACGACACTGAGGGATCGTCAAGAACCCTAAATACAAGCAATATTTTCCTAATTTTCTTTGGAGTGCATTCTGTAATCCGCCTCGCAGCTGGATTATCGATGACATGAGAAGATAACCATCACACCTCTTTCCAGTTTTTTTTTTATGAGATTGAACAAACAACGGAACAACACAGCAACTAGACGACAGTCATCGAAAAATTCGTGGCGGGCTATAGTCTGGAGCATCCTTATGTCGTAACGGGACACTTTCTATTATTCTGGTTATGTAGCCGAAGAGGAACGTCTTTCCTTTATCCATTTGCATAAAAAAGAAAAATAAAAAAAAAGAAGCAAACCTTCCAAAATCTTTTTCCTTTTTTTCATTTTTTTGTAAAAAAAGGGTAAGGTGGCTTCTCGATTGAAGCGGGAAAAAAGAGCGATTAAGGAGTTAAAAAATGCGGTTCTAGTAATTTTTATAAAAAATAAAAAAGTGGTTATCGCGCGGGAATGCCATGCGAAAGAAAACGGGTTCGCGCACGGATGGGTGCAAAACATTTTTTTTCCTATTCGTATATGCAACACGTTCTGATACATAGTTATTTGTGTAAGTTAAGATTTTTCTGCAATATTAGTTATTACTTACATGTAAGAGCGCACTTCCTCAGTAATGATTTCGTGATTTCTGTGTGTCTAAAAAACAAAATATGAAATTGCTGGAGATGAAATTGCTGTGAGTGAAACAACCAACAGTGACATTCATAGTTTTTCTTGTCATAAATAATCCACCATTTTTTCCGAATATGTAGTGATTTCCGAGTATGCGGTTAGACAGGAATCTAAGAGCACAACTTAAATTACTGAGAATGTAACTAGCAGCAGTCATCTTCGTAATCTTGGTTGTCATAAGTATTTATCTGCGATCGAATCCTCAACAACAGTAGACAGAGATGAAAGATCTCCGCTGTAATATTTTTAGACTGTAGCACCATATATGAAACATTTTCATTCATGAGATGCACGTCATAAACTTCGAAGAATTGCAGGAGCTCTCAAAAATGCGTTTCTTCAATTTTGTGCTTAAGACCCAAATCGTTGACGTATCATATAGGGAAGTGAGCTACTGAATCATTTGGATCTCTAGGAGCGAGTTATAACTATATTCTGTTTATCTTCTTATTCTTTGGAACTCCAGAATCAATTTTTCGGCTGTTCCTAAGTCATTTTCCGAAACGTAAAATCCAAAACACGATGTCAGTGTGAATGAGAATAAGATGACATAATACATCATTTACAACAATCTGCAGAATACAGTCAAATACGCTATCGATATCATGCATGTATGAAAATATGCGGTCAGGGAAACTCTAAAAATTTCTATGCATTTCAGCTGAGAATCATGGAAATGGATATACTGCTTCTGATACTGTTAAGGAGGAGGCAAGAGCGATGAAGGCGGGCACGTCACCTCGATAGAATGCGGCGTCATGCATTATGGCAACGTAAACGCAATTTTCGGTACTTCTAAGAATAGTGCGCCTGTGTCGTCTGCTGGCCGCTTTGTGTTCATGAGGCTGTGCGCGCTGCAGTGCGCATGCGCGGATCTGCAGCCGCTTGCTTTTGATTGGCTTGGGCGACGCGAACCGACAACAGCGCTTCAGTTCTCTAGACCCGAACGGTATCGCCTCCGAAATGCATACTGAATAATGCAGGGGCCTCTAATTCGAGTACTAGACCGTTCGGTGCTCTTCAGTAGCGAGACGATCGGCACAATGGCGAAAAGATACAGAATAGGCACCCTGGCCGGAGGCCGGTAGCTGCTGAAGGGCTAAGAAACACTCTAGCTTCAGCTGTTCTGATCGCGACGCAGTAACGAGGTGTCCTGCGGAATTGTTTCTTGAAGTATTTGTTATTACTGGCGTTTAGAATGTGAAGCGAATTACCTTCTATGTTCAATCAGACTCATAACTTTAGACGAGGGCCGAAACAGGGTTAAAAAAAAGTACAACGAGACACAAAGACGCGACTGTAAGTTTATAATGCACGACGATTACCGCTGGATCACTGTCTCACATAACTCAACAATCCCTCGGAAGTAGACAAGATTTCCTTCTGACACTTCCACGTCTTACTATGTTACCAGATTGTGCAGATGACCAGACAGCGTTGTCATGGGTGGTCGGTTTTATTGGCCACCTTAAGTGAACGACTCGGACTTAGTCTTAGTGGCGGCCGGCTGACGGTCAGTTTTTATGTGTAAGACTGTACATAACTGCATTCAGTCACTTACGATGATGGGTATTTTAATATGGATCCAAGTCCGAAACCAGTCACCATCAATAAGCAGAGGAGACTGCCTGGTGCAGCTTACGGTGGTATACCAACCACTTCTTTCAGGCCGGCTGGAGTGGCTGTGCGGTTCTTGGCGCTACAGTCTGGAACCGCGCCACCGCTAAGGTCGCAGGCTCGAATCCTGCCTCGGGCATGGATGTGTGTGGTGTCCTTAGGTTAGTTAGGTTTAATTAGTTCTAAGTTCTAGGCGACTGATGACCTCAGAAGTTAAGTCGCATAGTGCTCAGAGCCATTTGATCCATTTTGAACTTCTTTCATTAAAGATACAGTTGCAGACACACTTCACCTCTGGCGTGCTAGAGATCCGTGAATATCGGATTTTTTGTTGTTGTTATAACGGCTCACCTCTCTGCATGTTATGTAGCAAGCTGTAAGTAGGCTGTTTATGTTTTCTTTATGTAGGTAGGCTGTTTATGTTTTCTTATTGGCAACGTTACGTAGCGCTCTATATGAAAATCACTGGCTGTGCTGTGTGCAGTCTGTGGCTAGTTTGCATTGTTGTCTGCCATTGTAGTGTTGGGCAGCGGCAGCTGGATGTGAACAGCGCATAGCGTTGCGCAGTTGGAGGTGAGCCGCCAGCAGTGGTGGATGTGGGGAGAGAGATGGCGAAGTTTTGAAATTGAACTGCTATATATATTATGATTATTAACGTAAATACAGTGTTTGTTCTCTATTAAAATCTTTCATTTTCTAACTATCCCTATCAGTAGTTAGTGACTTCCGTAGTTTGAATCTTTTATTTAGCTGGCAGTAGTGGCGCTCGCTGTATTGCAGTAATTCGAGTAACGAAGATTTTTGGTGAGGTAAGTGATTTGTGAAACGTATAGGTTAATGTTAGTCAGGGCCATTCCTTTGTAGGGATTTATGAAAGTCAGATTGCGTTGCGCTAAAAAAATATTGTGTGTCAGTTTAAGCACAGTGTATAAATGTTATAAGGGGACGTTTCATAAAGCTAATTCCATGGAACCTGTTAAGGTGCGCCAACGTTTAGAAATTATACACCTCGACTGCAAAGACAATAATGTAGAATTTTTATATGTAAGAAAGAACTATTACTGAAACGCCAAAAAAAACTATGAAGTACGCCATCCTGAGTGAATGAAAAAGCCACAGGGGAATTGTATTTGGTCAGCTGTCAGACTCTGCAAAAGGGTGATACGTATGTTATCTCTGAGAATGTAATAAAACCACGTGTGGCATATATAATGCTATGTACGCTCTATGAAAAATCTGCAAAGCATCTTTTGACAGTGCCGCTTTCGGAAGACACTGTTAGCATTGAATTTGATATCGCAGGCTATATCAAACAAGAACTAGTTGGCCACATTCAACGCAACAAATTAGTCTTACAAACAGATGAGTCGACTGATGTTGCTGGGCTGGTTGTCTCGCTGAAAATTGTACGATACCCATTCAAATATTCACTCGAAGAAGACTTCCTTATGTGTGCACCGCTGCCAACTATGACTACCGGAAAAGAAATTTTTAACATGATTAACAAGTTATTTTAAAATAAACCACCACAATTAGAATGATTGTATTGATAATCGTACAGGTGAGGCCAAGATGATAACTGGTAAAACAACAGGATCTGTATCAGTAATAAAAAGTGAAGCACCAACTATAGTTCCGGCCATTGTATCCTTTACAAACAAGCACTCGCGATAAGAAAGATGTCGCAAAATCCAAAATTGGTTCCTGATGAAGTAATGATACTCAGTTAAGTTAAATCAGTGCCTATTGTTTCCAGTAGTGTGTGAAGATTATGGGAGCAGACATAAACAGAACTACTGTACATCGATGTTATGGTTATATCAGGATAAGACCTTAACAAGAGTATTCGAGCTAGGGGCTGCATTACAAGCTTTCATTACTGACATTTCTTTTAGTTTAAAAGATAGTTTGTGCAATGTGACTTGGTTGTTTAGACTAACGTTTTTGGCAGATACATTTGGAAAAATTAATGAATTAAATACACCTTTACAACGAAAAAATTAGTTTTTTGCGTTGTTTGTGTCGACAAGAAAGAACTAGAAAGCTTTTGAACACTGAAGGTGTTCGTTAGTGAGACAGCAGAACTGCCAATGAAACATTTGAAGAACTGGTCCAATGTCTCCACGGCACGAGTGCATCGTTTGAAACGTATTTTACTGAGGAGCAGAACGCAAAACTGAAAATGTATTTGTGTGTTCAGAATCCTATTGCACCGACTTTTGAAGAATGTAGAAAATATGTCAAACGAAACCAACGAATCCTTTTTAGAAATGACATCCAATTCCATTATGGAATCAGTGTTCAAAACAATGTCACTTAATGATTTTAGATTCAGGGTTCGTGATGAATACCCATGGCTTGCTACTCAAGCTCTGTTGTTCTCCCGTTCCCAACAACATTTCTGACTGAAACGGGGTTCTTAGCATATGCAGCTACAAAGACAATACACTGCAATATACTGGTTGCTTAACCTGATATGCGTCTTCAACTACATTCTGTCAATCCTAACATTAATCAGTTGGTCAGATATTAGAGACAACTTCATGCCTCCCATTAAATGAAAACAATTAACTATTTCCAATAGGATAACAAGAGTGTTAGTTTGTGAATGTTATTATAGTGTGTGTAGTTTTGTTTATTTGAATTTGTAGGGAGCTGGTTGTGGAATGGAAAACTACAGGCATCAGAAAGTAAAGTATATTTTAACAACTGTTCATTGAAAACAAGCAAAATCTTCACAGTTAAAAAAATACATCAGTAATTTAATGACAGGAAACGAAACACTTTTAAAGTTCAAAGAAGCTAGCAGTACAGATAGTGTTCAATGTAGAACAAGTCATAAAAAATAAAAAGGTCAAACGAGAAGTGTCTTCCACATCTATTGAACAAATGAGTTGAAAGTCAAAGCCAATTCCAACACAATTACCCAGGAGTGGCAGTTAATTACTTTGACAAACTTAACAACTGATAAATTGGCTTCTTCTTCTTAAGTTGCCAATCCTAAGATTGATTTGCAGCAGCTCTACATTCAGTGCGATTGTCGGCCAGCCTCTTCAATTCCGTGAAACTTCTGCATCCTAGGTCCTGCATTATCTGGCTTATGTACTTTCTTCTAGGTCTGCCTCTTGCCCTTTTGCCCTCCACAAGGCCTTCCGTTATAGTGTGGAGAAGACTTTCATGTCTCAGAATGTGTCCCATCCATATATCTCTCCTCTTCTTGACCGTCTTCCAAAGAACTGGAACTTCCTCCGCTCTCTGCAGGACTTCTTCATTTGTCATCCTGGCTGTCCATGGAATTTTTAACATCCTTCGTAGACACCACATTTCGAATCCTTCAATCCTTCTTCTTTCGTCCTCTCCAAGTGTCCAGGTTTCGCTGCCGTAGAGAAGCACACTCCCAACAAAGGTCTCTATTAACCGCTTCCTTAACGACAGACTTATCATATTTGATGTGAGGAGTCCTTTCCTTTTATAGAATGAAATCTTTGCCTGATTTATTCTACTTATTACATCTTTCCTACTACGACCATCTGATGTTATTCTGCTTCCCAAGTAGACAAAGTCTTGTATTTCTTTCAGCTTCTCTCCATACAGCCTTATATTCGTAATAGCTTGATTATTTTGTTTGCTTGCAACTAAGATTTTTGTTTTTGACTTATTAATTTTCATGTTGTACCGTGTAGCAAGAGTGTTTTCCATTTCCTCCAACACTACTTGTAGTTCTTCCTCATTTTCCGCTAGGACAGCAATGTCATCCGCAACACGCAGCATATCAACTATTTTTCCCTGGATCCTGATTCCATTAGCTTGTCCTAACTTTTCTCTGACCTCGTCCATTGCTTTCTGTATGTACATATTAAAGAGGACAGGGGAGAGTGCACATCCCTGTCTCACACCCTGTTTAATTTTTGCTTGTTGTTGATGTTCCCCACATCTCACTATTGCCATCTCTTCTTTGTATATGTTCCATATTGTTCTCCTGTCCTTATACTTAGCTCCAGTTTCCCTCAATATCTGGAATAGCTTTTTCCATTCAACCTTATCAAAGGCTTTTTCGAGGTCAATAAATGCTATGTAGGTGTCCCTTCCTTTTTCCATTCTTTTTTCTATTATGAGCCTTGGGGCCATAATGGCTTCTCTCGTACCTCTCCCTCTTCTAAAGCCAAACTGGTCTTCTGTGAGCATGCATTCCACGTTCCCTTCAATTCTTCTGAGGAGGATGGTCGTCAAAATTTTTGATGCATGTGATGTTAGGCTGAGGGTTCTGTATTGTGCACACGATTTTGCTGGCATTTTCTTTGGTAATGGAACAATAATACACTTTTTGAAGTCCTCAGGCAGCTCTCCAGTATCATATATTTGGCAGATTAATTTATACAATTTATCTTTTATTTCTGTTCCAGCTGCTTTGATGATTTCTGCAGGCAATGAGTCAATTCCTGGTGCTTTTCCGTGCTTAAGTGCCTGTAGTGCCTGGTCAAATTCAGACCTTAGTATGCTGTCTCCTAGTTCATCTTTATCTACTTCGTCCTCACTTTCAATCATGTCATCTTGTACGTTGCGTCCATATAATTTCTCTAGGTATTCCTTCCACGTAAGTGCTAAATCTTCATGATTATACACCATCTTATTATCCTCTCTTATTAAGGCATTACATCTAATCCTTTGTCCTCCTGAGAAGAAGCGTTTCACTGTTTTGTATGCTAATTCAAGGTTCCCTTTCTTCAGAAGGTCTTCAACTTCTTTGCATCTGTCTTCAAGGAATCTTTCTTTTACTTGCTTCAACTTCCTGTTGATTTTGTTCCTAAGCACTCGGTATGCCGTTTTCCCTTCTTCCGTTTCATTATTTTTGAGCTTCCTTCTTTCCTCAAACATAAGTATTATTTAATCAGTTATCCACTCCTTCCTCTTTTCAGGTTTTTGTTTTCCAATTATCTCTTCAGCTGCTTTTATTAGGCCATCTCTCATATTTTCCCAATGTTGTTCTACATTCTCTATAGGATGCTGTTGAATTAGATCCTTAGCCCTTTCTTGGAACTCCTTCTGCGTCTCATGGTTTCCAAGTTTCCCTATATCCAGTTTTCCATTTCCTATTTTCTTCCTTATGCATTTGAACTTGAGTCGGCATTCCGCAACAACCATGTTGTGATCACTCACAATATCTGGGCTAGCGTATGCTCTAGAGTCTTTTAGTTGATTTCTAAATCTATTTTTGACTAGAATCTAATCAATTTGGTATCGTTCTCTATCCCCTGGTGACTTTCAGGTGAATCTTCTAAGGGGGTGATGTTGAAACCACGTGTTCGATATTATCAGTTGATTCCTGTTACAAAATTCTATAAGTCGGTCTCCTCTATCATTCCTTTTACCAAGGCCGTAGCGTCCAACAGCTGGCTGTACCTCTTTATCTCCTACTATTGCGTTCCAGTCTCCCATAATTAATAAATTTGTTTCTCCTTTGATTCCTCTCATGGCTCCATTTAACTCTTCATATACAGCTTCAACTTCCTCATCCTCCTGGTTTGTGGTAGGCATATAGACCTGTATCACAACCGTCTTTGTAGGTTTGGTATCCAGACTGACAAGTATTATCCTTCCTCCATATTGTATATATCCCTTCACTCTCTGCCCCAATTTTCGACTCATAACTACTCCAATCCCACCTGCTCCAGGTCTATCTTCTATCGTTCCTGTGTGAATTATCCTGTACTCATCACTCCAGAAATCTCCGCAGTTAGGCCATCTCATTTCAGACACTCCTAGTATATCCAACTTCATTTTCTTCATTTCTTGCTTAAGGTTTTCGAGCTTCCCCATCTGCAGTAAGGTGCGGACGTTCCACGTTCCAATTCTACTATAGCTCTTTTTATTTCCTTTCTTCCTATGAACTGTTGAAACGAGATCTCTGGTAGTCCTCTCCCGGAGATCCGAATGAGGGGCTATTACTCCGGATTGCATTTTTACTAGAGCTTGTTTGATATTCATATTATGGCTGCTGATACTTGAGAAATCTAATTAGATCTTTAATGAAGTGGTTTCTCCTTGCCTTCTTCATTCTATGCCGTTGGCTATCATGTGGCTCTTCCGCCTTTAGGGACAGTTTCCCATCTCAAGGACAAGAGAGTGCCCTGCCTCTACCTGCTCATCCGCCCTCCTAGGAGGCCGTTTCGCTTGGTAGAGGGTGTTTCCTTATTCCGGGAGATACTCGGTCGCCATATCCTCGTTAGTGGTAACATGGTGTACCGTGCAGCAATCCTTGGCTGCAACTCGTGAAGGTGAGGTTGGCATTTGTATGGAGAGGCTGTTTGAGACGCATCACATACCTTACACCCCAAATTGGCTTAAGGTTCAATAAAAAGACACATTTATTAGTGTCAAATAACGTAAGGTTACAAGCAGGCACAATACTAAACGAAACTTAGCAACTGCATATCTGACTTAAGATCCAATTAAAAGTATATTTCATCGTTAACCAAAAGCATTAAGTTACAAGTAGGTGTAGTGCAACACAGTAGAGTATAGTTAACAAGATAATGGTGCAAGCCAAATCCAGATTATTCTTAGGGACTGCACCAATGGCTTATCCAAATGAAATAAGTTGTAGTACTGATGATGCCAAGAACATTCACAGTTTAAGAGCGTAAATATTATAATT
The DNA here is from genome assembly GCF_023864275.1 of Schistocerca cancellata. NCBI lineage: Eukaryota > Metazoa > Arthropoda > Insecta > Orthoptera > Acrididae > Schistocerca > Schistocerca cancellata. The sequence continues at coordinate 956,274,379 of NC_064626.1, forward strand.
AAGATTATAGTCAAAACCAAAACCCGAAATTTTTCTTACAATGGAATTTTACAATATTTGAAAAGAAAGTAAATTCTTAAGAGGACAGGAAATAATTTAACTGATAATGGAGTGACACTGCTTTGCATTTAATCTTCATGCAAATTTGGATAGAGATAACCATCACAGGTTTTGATTGTTCATTTATATTTTATGTTGACCTCATAAATGTATTTATGAATAAATATGATTATTGAATTTGATCATTGTTCGTGTTCGAACCCTTGACATACGTTAAGTTGTAGGCTTTTAACCTATATCCAAGTAGATATCAGAAAGCAGGTCTAAATCATAACGAACATACTACTCCAGTCAGACAGTGTGTGAAATTTTGTGTGAAGTCCTTACTTTATGAGCAATTCCTAGAGCTGTAATTTTCGAATTATATCCATTTAAATTAGCGTGCAAGCATTTGAACATTTGGAGGTTAAAATTCTGTTGCTATGGGGTTTCACAACTTCTAAATGCTTAATAAAGTAATACATGATCAGTATTATGCTGTAGTGCAGGCGATATCTATTTAAATTGCGTAATTAGCTAATTCTGATAATTCGTCATTTTCAGCCACATGTTTAATATTACGTATTACATGCCCTAGCTGTCTAATTATTTTAAACTACAGATTAAAGGTAGACATTATTCTCCATCCTTACACTGGGTGTGGATACACACCAAAGTGGCAACTTTAAACAACTCACTGATAAATTTGCGATAACCGTTTGTGTTGCAGCAGGCCTGTGAACAATACCTACACCAGAGACAAGTGAATGCTATACCATTGCTGGCACCCCAAAGGAAACATTTTTTAAAAATAATCTACAGCAAGGTCCGATGGAATTCGCGCCAAGGATTGCCCTTTAGAGATGGACGTGGCTGATTTTCAACTTTTACACCAAGGCTGGAGGAAATCCCCATCTTGGCTCCTGAAGATGTCCAGAATTATTTTGGACTCAGCCAATGTTACGAAAGAACGCACTACAGACTTTTTTTACGCTTACGTTTTATAACGTTTTAGATACATATCACCCCCATGAACCATGGACCTTGCCGTTGGTGGGGAGGTTTGCGTGCCTCAGCGATACAGATGGCCGCACCGTAGGTGCAACCACAACGGAGGGGTATCTGTTGAGAGGCCAGAAAAACGTGTGGTTCCTGAAGAGGGGCAGCAGCCTTTTCAGTAGTTGCAGGGGCTACAGTCTGGATGATTGACTGATCTGGCCTTGCAACACTAACCAAAACGGCCTTGCTGTGCTGGTACTGCGAACGGCTGAAAGCAAGGGGAAACTACAGCCGTAATTTTTCCCGAGGGCATGCAGCTTTACTGTATGGTTAAATGATGATGGCGTCCTCTTGGGTAAAATATTCCGGAGGTAAAATAGTCCCCCATTCGGATCTCCGGTCGGGGACTACTCAAGAGGACGTGGTTATCAGGAGAAAGAAAACTGGCGTTCTACGGATCGGAGTGTGGAATGTCATATTCCTTAATCGGGCAGGTAGGTTAGAAAATTTAAAAAGGGAAATGGATAGGTTAAAGTTAGATATAGTGGGAATTAGTGAAGTTCGGTGGCAGGAGGAACAAGGCTTTTGGTCAGGTGAATACAGGGTTATAAATACAAAATCAAATAAGGGTAATGCAGGAGTAGGTTTAATAATGAATAAAAAATAGGAGTGCCGGTAAGCTACTACCAACAGCATAGTGAACGCATTATTGTGGCCAAGATAGACACGAAGCCCATGCCTACTACAGTAGTAGAAGTTTATATGCCAACTAGCTCTGCAGATGACGAAGAAATTGATGAAATGTATGATGAGATAAAAGAAATTATTCAGATAGTGAAGGGAGATGAAAATTTAATAGTCATGGGTGACTGGAATTCGATAGTAGGAAAAGAAAGAGAAGGAAACGTAATAGGTGGATATTGAATGGGGGTAATAAATTAAAGAGAAAGCCGTCTGGTAGAATTTTGCACAGAGCATAACTTAATCGTAGCTAACACTTGGTTCAAGAATCATAAAAGAAGGTAGTATACATGGAAGAATCCTGGAGATACTAGAAGGTATCAGATAGATTATACAATGGTAAGACAGAGATTTAGGAACCAGGTTTTAAATTGTAAGACATTTCAAGGGGCAGATGTGGACTCTGACCACAATCTATTGGTTATGATCTGTAGATTAAAACTGAAGAAACTGCAAAAAGGTGGGAATTTAAGGAGATGGGACCTGGATAAACTGACTAAACCAGAGGTTGTACAGAGTTTCAGGGAGAGCATAAGGGAACAAGTGACAGGAATGGGGGAAAGAAACACAGTAGAAGAAGAATGGGTAGCTCTGAGTGATGAAGTAGTGAAGGCAGCAGAGGATCAAGTAGGTAAAAGGCGAAGGCTAGTAGAAATCCTTGGGTAACAGAAGAAATATTGAATTTAATTGATGAAAGGAGAAAATAAAAAAAAACGCAGTAAATGAAGCAGGCAAAAAGGAATACAAACGTCTCAAGAATAAGGTCGACAGGAAGTGCAAAATGGCTAAGCAGGCATGGCTAGAGGACAAATGTAAGGATGTAGAGGCTTATATCACTAGGGGTAAGATAGATACAGCCTACAGGAAAATTAAAGAGACCTTTGGAGAAAAGAGAGCCACTTGTATGAACATGAAGACCTCAGATGGAAACCCAGTTCCAAGCAAAGAAGGGAAAGCAGAAAAGGAGTATACAAGGGCGATGTACTTGAGGACAATATTATGGAAATGGAAGAGGATGTAGACGAAGATGAAATGAGAGATACGATACTGCGTGAAGAGTTTGACAGAGCACGGAAAGACCTGAGTCGAAACAAAGCCCCGGGAGTAGACAACATTCCATTGGAACTACTGACGGCCTTGGGAGAGCCAGTCCTGACAAAACTCTACCATCTGGTGAGCAAGATGTATGAGGCAGGCGAAATACCCTCAGACTTCAAGAAGAATACAATAATTCCAATCCCAAAGAAAGCAGGTGTTGACACATTGTGAAAATTACCGAACTATCAGTTTAATAAGTCACAGCTGCAAAATACTAACGCGAATTCTCTACAGACGAATGGAAAAACTGGTAGAAGCCGACCTCGGCGAAGATCAGTTTGGATTCCGCAGAAATGTTGGAACACGTGAGGCAACACTGACCCTACGACTTATCTTAGAAAATAGATTAAGGAAAGGCAAACCTACATTTCTAGCATTTGTAGACTTAGAGAAAGCTTTTGACAATGTTGACTGGAATACTGTCTTTCTAACTCTAAATGTGGCAGGGGTAAAATACAGGAAGCGAAAGGCTATTTACAATTTGTACAGAAACCAGATGGCAGTTATAAGAATCGAGGGGGATGAAAAGGAAGCAGCGGTTGGGAAGGGAGTGAGACAGGGTTGTAGCCTGTCCCCGATGTTATTCAATCTGTATATTGAGCAAGCTGTAAGGGAAACAAAAGGAAAATTCGGAGTAGGTATTAAAGTCCATATAGAAGAAATAAAAACGTTGAGATTCGCCGATGACATTGTAATTCTGTCAGAGTCAGCAAAGGACTTGGAAGAGCAGTTGAACGGAATGGACAGTGTCTTGGAAGGAGGATATAAGATGAACATCAACAAAAGTAAAACGAGGATAATGGAATGTAGTCGTATTAAGTCGGGTGATGCTGAGGGAATTAGATTAGGAAATGAGACACTTAAAGTAGTAAAGGAGTTTTGTTATTTGGGGAGCAAAATAACTGATGATGGTCGAAATAGAGAGGATATAAAATGTAGACTGGCAATGGCAAGGAAAGCGTTTCTGAAGAAGAGAAATTTGTTAACATCGAGTATAGATTTAAGTGTCAGGAAGTCGTTTCTGAAAGTATTTCTATGGAGTGTAGTCATGTATGGAAGTGAAACATGGACGATAAATAGTTTGGACAAGAAGAGAATAGAAGCTTTCGAAATGTGGTGCTACAGAAGAATGCTGAAGATTAAATGGGTAGATCACAATACTAATGAGGAGGTATTGAATAGAATTGGGGAGAAGAGGAGTTCGTGGCACAGCTTGACAAGAAGAAGGGACCAGTTGGTAGGACATGTTCTGAGGCATCAAGGGATCACAAATTTAGCATTGGAGGGCAGCGTGGAGGGTAAAAATCGTAGAGGGAGACCAAGAGATGAATACACTAAACAGATTCAGAAGGATGTAGGTTGCAGTAAGTACTGGGAGATGAAGAAGCTTGCACAGGATAGAGTAGCATGGAGAGCTGCATCAAACCAGTCTCAGGACTGAAGACAACAACAACAACAATCACGTTTTTAAAACACTGTTGCCTCAATATAGGGGGACACCCTTGGCTGTTCATTAGTTTCCTCCGACCATGTTTTCAGAATTCACCTTCCCATGAATACACTGTGTTTACAGCGGAGGACCATGCGATCTTGATGTAGCGGGAGCGGATGAGACCTCTTCAGAGCAAACGATTTCTCATGTGTTCCCGTTTGCCTTAGACCCCTACAATCATTGCAGCATAAGTATCCAACAGAGAAAATGGTATAATTAATACACGACCAACTGTTCTTTGTTCAATAGTTGGGAGAGCAGGTTCCGTTCTGCTGGGTATCAGGGCACACGGAAATTCGGGAAAACGAACAAACAGACGAAACTGCTAAGGAGGCCTGTCATGACGTAACACAAAGTACCATTCCCCTATAAGCCGTAATTGTGCTAATTTTTGAAAACATTATTGAATGAATTACCCACCAAAATACACTCCTGGAAATTGAAATAAGAACACCGTGAATTCATTGTCCCAGGAAGGGGAAACTTTATTGACACATTCCTGGGGTCAGATACATCACATGATCACACTGACAGAACCACAGGCACATAGACACAGGCAACAGAGCATGCACAATTTCGGCACTAGTACAGTGTATATCCACCTTTCGCAGCAATGCAGGCTGCTATTCTCCCATGGAGACGATCGTAGAGATGCTGGATGTAGTCCTGTGGAACGGCTTGCCATGCCATTTCCACCTGGCGCCTCAGTTGGACCAGCGTTCGTGCTGGACGTGCAGACCGCGTGAGACGACGCTTCATCCAGTCCCAAACATGCTCAATGGGGGACAGATCCGGAGATCTTGCTGGCCAGGGTAGTTGACTTACACCTTCTAGAGCACGTTGGGTGGCACGGGATACATGCGGACGTGCATTGTGCTGTTGGAACAGCAAGTTCCCTTGCCGGTCTAGGAATGGTAGAACGATGGGTTCGATGACGGTTTGGATGTACCGTGCACTATTAAGTGTCCCCTCGACGATCACCAGTGGTGTACGGCCAGTGTAGGAGATCGCTCCCCACACCATGATGCCGGGTGTTGGCCCCGTGTGCCTCGGTCGTATATAGTCCTGATTGTGGCGCTCACCTGCACGGTGCCAAACACGCATACGACCATCATTGGCACCAAGGCAGAAGCGACTCTCATCGCTGAAGACGACACGTCTCCATTCGTCCCTCCATTCACGCCTGTCGCGACACCACTGGAGGCGGGCTGCACGATGTTGGGGCGTGAGCGGAAGACGGCCTAACGGTGTGCGGGACCGTAGCCCAGCTTCATGGAGACGGTTGCGAATGGTCCTCGCCGATACCCCAGGAGCAACAGTGTCCCTAATTTGCTGGGAAGTGGCGGTGCGGTCCCCTACGGCACTGCGTAGGATCCTACGGTCTTGGCGTGCATCCGTGCGTCGCTGCGGTCCGGTCCCAGGTCGACGGGCACGTGCACCTTCCGCCGACCACTGGCGACAACATCGATGTACTGTGGAGACCTCACGCCCCACGTGTTGAGCAATTCGGCGGTACGTCCACCCGGCCTCCCGCATGCCCACTATACGCCCTCGCTCAAAGTCCGTCAACTGCACATACGGTTCACGTCCACGCTGTCGCGGCATGCTACCAGTGTTAAAAACTGCGATGGAGCTCCGTATGCCACGGCAAACTGGCTGACACTGACGGCGGCGGTGCACAAATGCTTCGCAGCTAGCGCCATTCGACGGCCAACACCGCGGTTCCTGGTGTGTCCGCTGTGCCGTGCGTGTGATCATTGCTTGTACAGCCCTCTCGCAGTGTCCGGAGCAAGTATGGTGGGTCTGACACACCGGTGTCAATGTGTTCTTTTTTCCATTTCCAGGAGTGTATAATCTTTGAAACTAATTGTAACAGTTCAGATCGCAAGGCATCTTTATTAAAAGGTGGCCGGTTTCGATCATTGTCATTTAACGGTTGTTGCTCCGTACACAATCATTGCCCATCAATACGGTTGTAGGTCTGCAGATGATCATGTGATGATCGAAACCGGTCACCTTTTAATAAACGTGCCTTTCGATCTAGACTGTTGTAACTAATTTAAAAAATGTAATTTCGCTGTTGAGTCTGAAAGCCAAGCAGTTGTAGAAGGAGGAGTGGCTGGCAGTGACTGACAGTAATGTACAGTTATTGACGCCAGCTATCTGGCCACGACGTTCCTCATACCAGTCACTCCATTAGTATGAAGTGACCTTGACCCGTCTCCTAACTGAGCACTGTCCTATAACTCCCAGAGCTTCATACTCCGGCGGTAGGATGGTTCAAATGGCTCTGAGCACTATGGGACTTAACATCTGAGGTAATCAGTCGCCTAGAACTTAGAACTACTTAAACCTAACTAAGCTAAAGACATCACACACATATCCACGCCCGAGGCAGGATTCGTAGCTGCAAACGTAGCAGTCGCGTGGTTCCGGACTGAGGCGTCTAGAACCGCTCGGCCACTTCGGCCGGCTCCAGCGGTAGGACCCCTGCCTGTGATTACCCTCTGGTTAACAATATGACTTCGGAAAACTGACGTTGGAGGAAGGAATCATAAGCTATCAAGTGATAGTAACACGCATTATCATAAATCATGCCACTATATTTCTTAAAAAAAAAAAAAAAACTTTCCGTAACGTAAATAAATCTCCTGTTACACTTCCAATAATGAAATAAAACCGTTCTCATTTTTAAACAGATACACAGATGTATGAGCAGTTGGCAGATACTAATCGACAGACTCATAATAAACATGTAATGCTGCTCGTCCTACTGCATTTCTTGGCCACAATGCTTGATGACATTATGGCGCATGCAACTGCAACATAGGTCTAGCCTCGAAATAACTCGTAGCCGCGGCAGTTACTTCACTGGGACGAATTACTGCTATAAATTCGAAGTTTCCGTTCTAGATCGTGCAATACTTTATTGCTCAAAATTAACTGCTAAGTGTGCTCATTAGCCGACGAGAGCACTATACCACTGCCTTGACACGTCTGCCGATCACTGACAGTCTTTCTACACGTTATCTACATCTACATCTACATCTACATCTACATCTACATCTATACTCCGCAAGCCACCTGACGGTGTGTGGCGGAGGGTACCTTCAGTACCTCTATCGGTTCTCCCTTCTATTCAGTCTCGTATTGTTCGTGGAAAGAAGGATTGTCGGTATGCCTCTGTGTGGGCTCTAATCTCTCTGATTTTATCCTCATGGTCTCTTCGCGAAATATACGTAGGAGGGAGTAATATACTGCTTGACTCTTCGGTGAAGGTATGTTCTCGAAACTTTGACAAAAGCCCGTACCGAGCTACTGAGCGTCTCTCCTGCAGAGTCTTCCACTGGAGTTTATCTATCATCTCCGTAACGCTTTCGCGATTACTAAATGATCCTGTAACGAAGCGCGCTGCTCTCCGTTCGATCTTCTCTATGTCTTGTATCAACCCTATCTGGTACGGATCCCACACTGCTGAGCAGTATTCAAGCAGTGGGCGAACAAGCGTACTGTAACCTACTTCCTTTGTTTTCGGATTGCATTTCCTTAGGATTCTTCCAATGAATCTCAGTCTGGCATCTGCTTTACCGACAATCAACATTATATGATCATTCCATTTTAAATCACTCCTAATGCGTACTCCCAGATAATTTACGCAATTAACTGCTTCCAGTTGCTGACCTGCTATTTTGTAGCTAAATGATAAAGGATCTATCTTTCTGTGTAATCGCAGCACATTACACTTGTCTACATTGAGATTCAGTTGCCATTCCCTGCACCATGCGTCAATTCGCTGCATATCATCCTGCATTTCAGTACAATTTTCCATTGTTACAACCTCTCGATACACCACAGCATCATCTGCAAAAAGCCTCAGTGAACTTCCGATGTCATCCACCAGGTCATTTATGTATATTGTGAATAGCAACGGTCCTATGACACTCCCCTGCGGCACACCTGAAATTACTCTTACTTCGGAAGACTTCTCTCCATTGAGAATGACATGCTGCGTCCTGTTATCTAGGAACTCCTCAATCCAATCACACAATTGGTCTGATAGTCCATATGCTCTTACTTTGTTCATTAAACGACTGTGGGGAACTGTATCGAACGCCTTGCGGAAGTCAAGAAACACGGCATCTACCTGTGAACCCGTGTCTACGGCCCTCTGAGTCTCGTGGACGAATAGCGCGAGCTGGGTTTCACATGACCGTCTTTTTCGAAACCCATGCTGATTCCTACAGAGTAGATTTCTAGTCTCCAAAAAAGTCATTATATTCGAACACAATACGTGTTCCAAAATTCTACAACTGATCGACGTTAGAGATATAGGTCTATAGTTCTGCACATCTGTTCGAAGCAAGAAAAAGGCGCCAAACTAAAATGCGTAATACATCCTCTACTTTTGCCGTAGAAGAGGACTTTCATAAAGTCACAAGGAAATTATTCACTCAGGAACATTAACAATGAAAATAATTTCATGTACACAAATGTCACGGGGTACCTTCTAATATCGTGTCGGGCCACCGGCAGAGTGCAGCAATTCCACATGGCGTGGGCTCAGGTGGCTGAAAGTCCCCAGCACAAGTAATGAGCCGTGCTGCTTCTGTAGCTGTCAATAATTTAGAAAGTGTTGCCGATGTAGGATTTTTGCATTAATTGACCTCTCGGTTATGTCCCATCAACATTCGATGGCCGTCATATTGGGCGATCTGGGTGACTAAATCATTTGCTCGAACTGTCCAGAATGTTCTTCAAACCAATCACGAACTTTGTGGCCCGGTGAAGCGGCGAATTATCATCCGTAAAATTTCCATCGTTGTTTGGGAACATGAGATCCATGAATGGCTGCAAACGGTCTCCAAGTAGCCGAACATAACCATTCCCACATCAGTTTATTCCATGTAAATATGCAGCCACCACCAGATTGCCAACTGCCTTGTGGACAACTTGGGTCCGTGGCTTCTCGGCTTCTACGCCACATTCGCATCCTGACACATCTGACCAATGCACTGTTTTCCAGTCGTCTAGGGTCTATCCGATATAGTTATAGGAGAAGCGATGTCGTGCTGTTAGCAAAGGCACTCACTTCGATCGTCTGGTGCCATAGTCCATTAACGCCAAATTTAGCTGCACTGTCCTAACGGATACGTTACACGTACGTCCCACATTGATTTCTACGCAAACGCCGCTGCTCTCGGTCGTTAAGTGAAGGCCGTCGGCCATTACGCTGTCCTTAGTGAGAGGTAATGCCTGGAATTTTATATTCTCGGCATACTCTTGAAACTGTGCATCGCAAAATAATGAATTCCCTAATGATTTCCGAAAAGGAATGTCCCATCCATCTAACTGCAACTACCATTCCGCGAACAAAGTCTGTTAATTCCCCTCTTGAGGCTATAACCACGCCGGAAACCTATTCACGTGAATCACTTTAGTACAAATGACAGTTTAGTTGTGATGAAGGGTAGGATGATGTTTAAGAGACTAGTCAGAAAGAATCAATGCGGAATACAGAAGTACTAAGTAAAGAAAAAATATAAGTAAAGCTCTCTAAAGCAATTGATACTGCGATAAGGCATAGCTCAAAAGGGAGTCTGGTTGACGAACAGTGGACATTTTAAAGACTGTCACAGGAGGTTTAAAGAAAAAAGTAGTTACAAAGAAGGTAACTGCAAAGAAACCGTGGGTAACAGAAGAAATATTTCTTTGATCGAGGAAAGAAGGAAGTACATTAATGTTCAGGGACATCAGGAATACAGAAATACAAGTAGCTTGGAAAATAAATAAATAGGAAATACAGGGAAGCTAAGGCTAAATGGCTACATGAAAAATGTGAAGAAATCTAAAATGAAATGACTCTCTGAAAGACTGACTCGGCCTATAGGAAAGTGAAAGCAACCTATGATCAAAGTAAAAGCAAGGGCTATAACATTAAGAGTGCAATGGGAATTGCTCCGTTCAGTGCAGAGGTGAGTGCGAATAGGGGGAAAGAATACATAGTTCATTGAAAGCCTCTATGAGTGGGAGGATTTGTCTGACGACGTGATAGAAAAAGAAACAGGAGTCGATATAGAAGAGATACGGGATCCAGCATTAGAATCAGAATTTAATAGAGCTATGGAAGACTTAAAAACAAATGAGGCAGAAGGGATGGATAACATTCGATCAGAAAGTCTAATATCATTGCGGGAATTGCAACAAGACGACTATTCACGTTGGTATGTAGAATCTCGATTTACAAGATATAGATCAAATAAGACAGAAGGGATAGATAACATTCCATCGCCATTTCTAAAATCATAGGGGAAGTGGCAACAAAATAACTAGCCACGGTGATGTGTAGAGTATCTGAGTCTGGCAACATACCATCTAACTTTAGGAAAAATATCGCCCACGAAATTCCGAAGACTGCAACACCTGACAAGAACTAATATTATCGCACAATCAGCTTAACAGCTCATGCATCCAAGCTGTAATATACAGAAAAATGAAAAAGAAGATTGAGGATTTGTTAGATGACGATCAGTTTGACTTTAGGAAAGGTAAAGGCACCAAAGAGGCAATTCTGACGTTCCAGTTTACAATGAAAGCAAGATTAAAGAAAAATCAAGACATGTTCATAGGATTTGTGGACCTGGAAAAAGCGTTCGACAATGTCAAATGGTGAAAGATGTTCGAAATAGTGAGAAAAATAGGGGTAAGCTATAGGGAGAGACGGGTAATGTACAATATGTACAAGAGCCATGAGGGAATAATATGACTGAAAAACCAAGAACGAATTGCTCGGATTGAAAAGGGTATAATACAGGGATGTAGTCTTTCGCCCTACTGTTCAATCTGTACATCGGAGAAGCAATGACGTAAATAAAAGAAAGGTTCAGGAGTGGAATTAAAATTCAAGGTGAAATGATATCAATGATACGTTTCGCTGATGACATGTCTAACCTCAGTGAAGGTTAAGAGTATTTACAGGATCTGCTGAGTGGAATGAACAGTCTAATGAACATAAAATATGGACTGAGAGTAAATCGAATTAAGACGAAAGTAATGAGAAGCCTCAGAAATGAGATCAGCGAGGAATTAAACATCAGGGTGGTGATCACAAAGTCGACGAAGTTAAGGTATCGTGCTACTTATGCATCAAAATAACCCACAGCAAGGAGGACAAAAAGTAGACTAGCACTGGCAAAAAGGACATTCCTGACCAAGATAAGTCTACCGGTATCAAACACATACCTTAGTTTGAGGAAGAATTTCCTGAGAATGTACGTCTGGAGCAGAGCATTGTATGGTAGCGAAAGATGGACAGTAGGAAAACCGGAAGAGAAGAGAATCGAAGAATTTGAGATATGGTACTACAAAAGAATGTTGAAAATTACGTGAACTGATAATATAAGCAATGAGGAGGTTTTTCGAGGAATCGGCGAGGAAAGGAATATGTGGTAAAGACTGACAAGAAGGATGGAAAATAACTTTTGTTGTATTAGAGGCAGCTGTAAATGGTGAAAAATGTAGAGGAAGACAGAGACTGGAATATATTCAGCATAAAAGTGAGGAGGTAGGTTGCATGTGCTACTCAGAGGATGAGGGGATGGGGGCGGAGAGAAAGACTCGATACTGCCATCACCTGTATATGTGCGTACCGTTTTCCTATGACTTTTGTCATCTCAGTCTAGTTTCAATAAAGCAAATTATTACGCATGTATCTCATAAATAGAAACAGTTGAAGGTTTGCTTTGTAGTCAATGTACACAAAATGTAATCGATATTAATTACAGCCACAAAAAGCATGAGATAATAAGCCTGATGTAGTGGTGGTACATTAAAATGATTTGTTCTAGTAAATATTTTCTTTTAAAATTAATTACATGAAACTGAAACGTGTAGTTATATACTCAATAAGACCTCGTAGCGTGTGAGCCAATTATCAGCGTACTTGCTACAGTTGATATAACTGCACTCCACTTCTGCTATTAATGTTCCTCTATACATGTAAACAGGAACTAATTACCTGAAATTCAGAAATAAAATACTGAGATCCACGGATTAGCAGTAGCCGGAACGAAGTAAAAAAGCAGTTGTGACGTTAATGGTAATCAAGTTGGCGTATGCCATTCCTCATGTGCTCCAGAGATCGTACGCCGACAGTGGAACTGCGGCAGATTTATACAATTAAAAGAACCGAGGTTAATTTAAATTTTTATGTCAAAGAATTTTTTTATGGGAGTAACTGCAACCCTGCAGCTGAGACAAATTGGATTTCACATTATTTCAAATAAAACGAACTATAATTAGTGCCTGCATTGTTTGTTACGTGCTGTGCTCTCATTATCAAAGATAACCTGGTTCTGTTCCTTAGTTCTGCTTTAATATATTATTACTGCATGATCGTATGATGAAATTTGTTTTTGATGTTTGTTAAAAAAGATGTCTCTGAAAATTAACAATATTGCAAAAGTTCTGACAGTAATTTATCATAAAATAATAGCTAAATAATTTGTGCTTGGGAAGTTTTTGGACACTCATAATGCTAAAGTTTATACATTCTACAGAGAAAACTGTATTTAGTGTTGTATGTAAAATTTCTCAAACCTTCTCAGTATATAGGAGTGCATATTATTATATAGATTTGCAGACCACTGTTCTTAGGAAAGTAATCTCATTTTATTTCAACAACTAGCCATTTTCGTACAGTTTTGACCACATAATCGTTTTACACATGTATTGAACACACCTCCTCCTTCACCTCTTCCTCCCTCTGTCTGTCTATGTCATCCTCCCAGCTCTATTTCCTCCCCACCAGTCCATCTTTTCACCTTCTTCCCCACCCCCCCTCTCTTCCGCCATTTCCTCAAACCACATCTCTCTGGCAACTTCATCCTCCCTCCTCCATCTCACGATTTCCTCCTCCACCTCACTGTGTCCATCCCATATTCTATGCATCCCAGCCCATCCCCAGTCATAAGCATCAACATGTGTAGCCCCTGCAATACAGTTCTATAAAGCAGGCCGATACAACTCCCACAAAACATGTGTCATGCAGGGCAGGCTACACATTTGAGCTTAAAAGCCATTTCTTTACCCCTGACATGCAGGCTACTCTACAAGGTAAGTTGATTGGCATGTTGATACTGTTCCCACACAACATGCCTGTCGTGCAGGCAACCTGTACACCAGGGGCTGTAAAAAACATGTTTTTTATTTTTCAGTATGTCTGCTCGTATTGTTGAAGATAGGAGTTTATAAACCTCACAGAGCTGATACTCATGAGGTCTGTTGTTTCTGCGCCGACTTTTGTTGAGATTGATACAAGGTTTTTGGAGAAGGTCCTGGTTGCTGGATGTACACACATACACCCTGTTTTATATAAGAATGATTGATCCAGCTGCTCCTACCGATGTCCTTTTATCCAACCTTCATGTGTCATCTGTTCTTCAAAAACCACAAACAAACTTTTCATATTCTCTCGCTCGCTGTGTGCGTGGTATTAATCCTAGAGAAAATAAGAATAGCATTTCTTGAAGGAAATTTAATGTAGTTAAATTTCGTGCTGGGGTATGTTTGCGCTAGAGACCGAGTTTCGAGTTATTCAAGAAAAACGTACTAAAGTGATCTTCAAATGCACTTCACTCCCACATTCAGCCCTCACTGGTCAGATTTTCTATTACATCGTTCGTGACATTCACTGCTCCCACAATAAAAAAATTTGCGACTGCACGAATTATTTCCGACATTCGACCTTTTTTGATCTTCATTGACGGTCTTATTATGCAATCGGCTGAGCCCAGCCCTTAAAAATCGTGAAACTGACTTCTGTCTAAATTTTATCAAACAGGTTTTTGAATCTTAACAGCTTAAAATAAACTTACATCGCTGTATTCGTCAGGTCTTCTGACTACGATACTACTGTGCTTGTAGGGGTTAAGTCTGGATCGAATTGTCAGCTAATTAATTTTAGTGCAATATGTACAAAATTCTGTTTTCTCATTACCCTCACTGGCGCGTTTAAATTAATAACGTTAATGAAATGACCGACTCTGCTGGTGGCGTAATAGCCCAATCAAGAGATGCCATGAAATGTTGAATATTGGAAAAACACTGACGGAAAAAAATCGCAAAATAGAAAAACAATTAAGGTAGAATAATGAAATTTCGGCAATACATTTGACTAGGTAACATATTTGAGTGATTAACGTTGCAAGATGGAGAAGCGCGAGATAAGCCATTGGAAATGTGAAATGCTGGTACATTAATAGGTAGTGCAACCGCCAGAATGTTAACAGTAAGCATGCAAACACGCATGCATTGTGTTTTACAGGGGCCAGATGTCAGTTTGTGGCATCGAGTTCCATACCTGTTGCGCTTTGTCGGTCAGTACAGGGACGATTAATGCTTTTTGTGGATGATGCTGGAGTTGTCGTCCGATAATGTCCCGTATGTGTTAGATTGGAAACTGATTTAGTGATCGAGCTGGCCAGGAAACATGTCGACACTCTGCAGAGCATGTTCGGTTACAACAACAGTATGCGGGCGAGTGTTATCCTGCTAGAAAAATCTCCCTGGATTTACTGTTCTTTCATGAACAGTAAATCCAGGCAGCGAAAAAGGTTGAATCACTAGACGGACGAACAGATATGTGGGGTCACCATGAGAGTGCTGTGATACGAAATCGCGCTCCACGCTGTAACTCTAGGTGTAGGTCCAGTGTTAGTAGCATGTAGACATGTTGGTCGCAGGCCATCAGCTGCCCTCCTTTTGACTGATACACAGCCGCCATTGGCTCCGAGATAGAACCTGCTTCCTTATGAAAACACAACACACCCTTACCCTGCACTCCAATGAGCGAAGTCGCGAACTTCGGTGGCTGGAGGTCAGTGTTACACACACTACAGGGCGTCTGGCTCACAGCTGTCCTTGAAGTAACCGATTTGTAACAGTTCAGTGTGTCACTGTGGTGCCAACTGCTGTTGAGATTACCACTACAGATACAGTAAGATGCGCCAGAACTTTATGCCAAATGCTTTGGTCTTCCCTCTTGGTAGTACCACATGGCCATCCAGAGCCTGGTCTTATTTTGACCATACATTTTCGTGACCACCGCCGGCAGCAATGACGTACCGTGGCTACAATCCTGAAAATCTCCCTGCAGTCTTACTGGAGGAACAGACACCTTCTCATAGCTCTATTACACAACCTCATTCGAATCAGTAAAGCACTAGTAATGGCGTCTTTGCCCCCTTAAAGGCATTCTTGACTAACATCAGCTCTCCACATCCAGCCTCAAAGGTAGCTGAAGCTCATAACTAACATGATTTGCATCTTCATAAGCCGGCCGCGGTGGTCTAGCTGTTCTAGGAACCGCGTGACTGCTACGGTCACAGGATCGATCCTGCCTCGGGCATGGATGTGTGTGATGTCCTTAGTTTAGTTAGGTTTAAGTAGTTCTAAGTTCTAGGGGACTGATGACCACAGATGTTAAGTCCCATAGTGCTCAGAGCCATTTGAACCTACCATCCTCATAATGACGCTACTAGCGCCAGTCTTACTCGTCTGACACGAAATTGGAAAAGCCATCATATTTCAGAAGTAGAAACACGCCTTCCAACTTTTGTTCATGTCACAAAACTCCTTCTTAGCGTAGCAACATTTTTCCAGCCTGTGTATGCTGGAAATTGGCAGGAATATCCAATTTAATGTGTTCACCTTGAGATTCGGAGATCAGCTGACCTAATTCACATCATCACAACCAGATGGCGCTGTTGGGCCTCCCCACTTCCCACTCGCCACTCGCCAATCCCCACCCCAAACTCCCAATCTGGAAATTGGCAAGGTAAGGACTCATATGCGCTAGGCTGCCAGAAGGGACAAACGTAAAGTCTTTATTTTCTATGCAGTGCGGAACAGTGTTTATTGACACACTCTGAGTTGGCATTGATCGAGCACTAGACAGTAAGTCTGTCCAGCTACGTCAGTAACTGCTGGATGTGGAGTGGGTATCTTTGCTATTTGGCCAGCACTAGAGATTTGCTCCAACGAGTCAAGCCAATGGAGTAGCCTCCTGCCGATCTGCAAGTGAATAGCTGCTGCTGGGAGGATAATAATAGTAGAACAGCAACCCACTCTTCCAATGCGCCTCCTCTTTCTCTTTATTGTGATTTCATTCTCCTGCCCCATATGAGCAAGGGAGGGCTGGCAGTGACACAAACCATTGCTCTTCAGCTGAGTGACATTACAGTTAGTAAAAAGATGAAATGATACTTATAAAATGTGAGAAAATGGGTACATAAGAACGTCACAGCACAAGTTAAAAGTTGGCCACACACCAGAACGACGACACACTAAAACTGCTGCACGATATGGAGCACACAGGACGAAACTCAGAAACTGGCAGGTGGTACCTGCTGAAGGAAGGGAGGCTTTAGAGGAGGCGCAGGGAGGGGGCAGTGGGGAAGGGGAGTTGGAGAGGGTGGAAGGAAAAGAAAGAGGGTAAGGTGGCAACAAGAAGCAAGAGACAGGTGGGGTGGGAGAGGAGAGAGAAGGCAAGTCAGCAGGGAGCACAAAGGTGGAAGGGATGCACTGGAAAGGGAGGGGGTGTAGGAGGGAGAAAAAACCATTCAGGGAAAAGGAAAAGGAAGGGAGAGGAAACTCTGAGGAGAAGGTGGATGGTGGGTTTAGAGTTGGTAGGAAGGGTAGATATCAGGCCAAAGCCCATCATCTGGGAGGAGCAGTCACTGGAAGGTAGCTGCTTGCTGTAGCTAGACAGCAGGTATAGAGACGGAGGAGTAATTGGAAAATGAACGTCTCCCACCTGCGTGATGCAGAATGTCGACGCATGGTGGAGGACGCGTGGAATAGCTGCCTCCGTCGACGAAATTCTTTCGGTTCTGTCCTGCAGTGGCGGATCGAGTACGCGAAGCTCACTTTACGGAGGACGTTAATAGGTTACGGAAAGGAGGTTTCTGAATGGCAGCGCACTGAGTTTTACTTTACTGCTCTCCGGGAACTGTTAGCTCAACCACCTACACCAGAACGCCAGACGTCCGTCCACAGAGTCAAGGCGAAGCTGGTACAACTTGCGACGCTGAGGATGGCGGGTACGATGATACGCGCGAGGTCTCAGGATTGCCTGCCCAACGAGGTTCCCTCGATGCATTATGTGATAAAGGAAAGAAGAAGAAGACGTAGGATGTTAATACATGAGATCGATCTCGGCGATGGCCGTGTAGTTTTACAACCCAAAGGGGCATAGCACAGGAGTTCACGGATCGTTTTAGCAGATTCTATGCGAGCAACGGGGAGGGTTAGAGGGAGCTGGGGAACGTCCTGTAAGAGATCCCAGGCGCGAAGAATGTGAACGGGGAAGCGGACGAGTTATCTGAAATTACGTGTGAAGAGCTGGAGGAAGCGATAACACGAGGTGCCTGCAACAAGTCCCCAGGTCCAGACGGATTCCCTTTGGAATTTTACCGTGCGTTTGTGACCCTTATGACACCGATGTGGCTGTGCATGTTTAATGAGCTTCTGCGGCAAGAAGCACCGGTTCACATTAAATTCACGGATGGGCTCATGATACCGACACCAAAATCCCGTGGCGGCAAACAGCCTTGTGATTATCGTCCCTTGACCATCCTTAATAGTGACTGCAAGATCGTCATGCGCATACTGGGCAGTCGTATCAAAAAGTCGCTGGACAATCGATCGAATACATTTCGATCAGACTTGTCTTGGCGGCATCAGTAATATCCACACAGCCTTGGGAGACTATCGTGACGTCTCCCTCGCGGCTGCATGCCGCCTCCGGGGGGCGATGGTTGCAGTAGATTTCGATCATGCTTTTGATCGCGTGGACCATGTGTACCTCGCGGCGGTGATGAACAGGATGGGTGTCTCTCCATTAATGACCAATGCTGGGATGCGGCTGTTGCACGGCGCCAGATCAGTGATGGTGATGAACGGAGGGAGAACTGCGTATTTTAAGATCTTAAGATTATTAGTCAAACAGGGTTGCCCCTTGTCGATCATGCTTTATGCGATTGCCTTAGAACCGTGCCCCGCAGGCCTTCGCCGCCGTCTTATCGGTATCTCCCTACGGCATCTTTCATTCAAATGCAGAGCATACGCGGATGACATTGTGTTCCTCGTACGGAATGAGGGGGAGACTCAAACAGCACTGGATTGGCTACAGACGTATGGGATGGCAGCTGGCAGTGTGGTCAACTACCGAAAATCACAATTCATGCATGTGGGGCGTGGACTAGAACCAGGAACGGAAGGACCCTTACCTGCGGTGCAAACCCTCTGCTGTTTGGGTATTACCTTTCATAAGGAGACAGTGGGAACGGCTGCGGACAACTAACAAAGGCTGTTACTCAGAGTCCGCACAGCAGTACGATTAAACGCCCTACGGTCGATGGATATGGTGCAGCGAGTGTTACTCGTCAACCTTTATCTCTCGCCCATGATGTGCCACCTGACACACCATCTCCCCTTGACGCGCACGATGGCTGTGAGGATTCAGGCGGCTTTTGGGTACTATGTAAGCCTGAGACAGCTCTTTAAGGTACAGTACAACACTCTTACCCTCCCAGCGCGAGAGGGGGGCGTTGGTTTAGTGAACGTGCAAGAGAAGGCGCGTGCCATGTATATTAATACTATGCTCAAACAGTGGCGAAACAGGAATCACTCGCTTACGGGGACGATCATCGCATCGAAGAACTAGTACCAGCATCGCATCTTCCTCCAGTCAGTGTCGGCCATATATCGCCCCTGTTAACGTATGTGCGCACGTTCATCGTGGAACACAATTACGCTTAAGAGCGACTACCGACGACCCGACTGTCGACATCGAAGGACGTGTACCATCTGCTTCTTCGACAGATCGCCCGGAATAGGGTGGAACGGAAACAAAATTGGCATGTGGTGTGGCACACGGTACACCACCCTCACCTACCCACAACAGTCAGATCAACATGGTACATTGTAGTGAACCGAAAATACTCTACGAATGATAAAAAGTACGCAATACGTTTGGCGGATTCGCCCATGTGTGAGCAATGCGGCGTGCTGGATACGGACGACCATCGGCTGGTCTGCGGCGAGGCATTGGCTCTCTGGACTCTCGCAAGGAAGATAATAGCGTTCATGCGGCGCACTATCTACACAGAAGTCTCTTCTCACATAGTATTTTTTCCAGAGGAAACGTGTTTTCCGCGTCATAAGACGAACTCAGTGGCGTGGATCACAGGTATGACGGTGCATTACATCTATAGAGACACACGTCTGAACGTACTGAACGTACTGGATTACTGGCAATAGTTGCAAGATGGACACACAAAACTGTTACGGCTACAAAAGTGCAAAAATTGGTATGCCAATTTCCTAGTAACGGTTTCTGTGGACCCACCATATACTTGGTGTGTGCCGGGTGCGCAAAGATGAGCGGCGGTGCTGTCGTTGTGAAACCGACCAAGTAAAGTGATCAGCTAAGGACAACTATGCGAGTATGCGACTTAGGAAAAACTAACGCTTGCACAGTTAGCAATGGGATGTACTTCAAATTTTGTTTTCATATCTATAAATACTTTTCTTTAGGGTGCCGGAGGTGGCCCCACTTTGACTTTTTTGTTATTTCATGCTGCATGGTAGGACGGCAGCGAGGTTCATTCCAGGACAGTTATAATGTGTAAGGACGTACTATGTTTATTTTGTGAATAATAAAGGTTTCGGTTTCTCCTACCTTCCTTAAAAATTAAAATAAATAAATAAAAAGAAACAAAAAATAAAAAACCCTCACTCCTGACATTTCTTAAAAAAATGTGACAAGGCAGCGAGACTCCCGTCCAGGCGAGCCTGGTTCGCGACCCATCTATGCTACTTTTTTTTCAAATGCCTTTTTAACTTATAATTAATCATCAAAATTCCGTAAGGAATTGATTAAAAAGAATTACAAGCCTCTACAAATCAAAATTACACAATGAATGTCAAATTTTGTCAAAATTTGTTAACTCCTACCGTTCTTCATTGTTAGGTGGAGCCCACAAAAGACGTCCTTGGTCTCCCACTAAATGTTCAGTATCGTCAACACTGCACTGACTGACAGCTCGTGAACAACTTGTTCTTTTTGCTCCATTTTAAAGGATAAATGTCTGCACACTTCAAAGTCAAGCTTTCAATTGACGAGAAACCTTTATTCGGCAGTTATAACCGTCGCTACTCACGTACACAGACAGAAGAGTCCCTTTATTCGTGGAACGGCAGGTAAAAATAGGGGAACGTCAACGGTCACAGACCATAAACAGGGTTAGGCGCGGCGACGGGTCAACGATCTGACAGGTATAAAATTTTCTAGGACCCTGTCCCCCAACATTCGTATGTCGACTTTATGACTATTTTCGAAGAAATATTTTAACAACTTCTCTCAATTTTCAGGTAAACAGGCAAATTTATGTATGCCAACGTTTTAATTACGGTTAAAAGAAAAATAAACACAAAAATTGAAATAAAATGTGACATTCAATTTGTAATTTTGATTTATAGAGGCTTGCAATTCTTTTTAATCAATTACTTGCAAAATTTTCATGAGTAATTATAAATTAAAAAAGCATTTAAAAAACAGAAAGAAAACAAAATTAGCATAGATGAGTCTCGAACCAGGGTCACCTGGGCTGGGGTCTCGCTCGCTTGCCTCTCGGCAACTCGCTCACTTGCCAGAGTAGTGAAACTTTTCTGTATATAAAGAGCTGCCCAAACTTTAAGAGGCAACGAGGCCGCACTGGCACCTACAATTTTAAGTTGTGAGAGGTGCCAACCCTCACCATAAGCAGGCAAAGTGGGAGCTCATAATTCGATGCACCTCCCAGAAGGTCCCCTCGTAAATACACTGGAATCTTGTTATTGATATGTATGCAGTATTTTCAGTTGTGCAACACATAATAATGAAAGGAGAATTTTTCAAACAGTCCGAAACATGCTACTGTCAGAGTGGAGAAATTTCCAAACAGTCCGAAACTTGCTACTGTCAGAGTCCTTTACGGTAACGGTAGTAAGATAGTTATTGATAATTACGTTCGAGTCTCGCAAGGTGCCTCCTCCTTGAAGTTACTGGAAAGCATAATTTTTGCTGTAACCATAATACACCTCTCTGAATGTAAGATTCTTAGTAAGTCTCAATAAGGATTTCAAAAGTGTTTCTCCGCAACGCACGCTACTTTTAATTCTCGAATCAGATTACACAAAATTAAATGATAAAATATTCTCAAATAGTAGTTCTACAATTTGTGAACTGCATTTGTTTGTATATTTCATAGTATTCTATAAAAAGCAAAATATGTATTATGCTATAACAGTCCTTACTGGAAACTGGATTTCATTCTAAGAGGATGCTGACTGTCACATTAATATAGCCACGGAGTGTACGCAGTGCAACAGTATCTTCAGAATGAGCGTAATTACTACAGGTGCACCTTGGTTATCGGTTTTGCTATATACCAAAGATCTTGCATCATGTATTCAAGAACGTGAAACACTTTTCATTGATGTTGAGGGTAGGTAACTGCCAGTCATAGTGGAGAAATTTCAACACTTCAAAATGTAAATAAAACTATCTTGGAAATTAATAACAGGTCCTCTCCAAATGAACTGTCACTAAAGATAAAACACAATGCATTTAGTGAACGAGGTCAGATCACACAATTAAAAATAACACTGGACGGTAAATCATTAATTGAAAAAAGAATGTCATAAATTCATGTGTGTTTATGTTAATGAGAACCTGAACTGGAAGTCACAAGTTGCAGGTCATCTTACATCTTTAAGCTCTGCAACTTAAGTGTTAGGGATAATATCAAATTTTGGATAGCAAAAAGTCAAAATTTAACTACTTTTCTGGTTTTCATTCACCAATGCTTTATGGCTTCATATTCTGGGATGTCTCGTCATTGAGGAAAAAAGTGTCTGTTGTGCATAAGCTTGTAAGGAAAACAATCCACGGTGACCACTCGGGGGTCACTTGTAGACAGCTCTTTAACAATTGAGCATACTGAAAATAGACCCATTATATTTGCTCCCTTATGGAGGGAGATCGGAAAACAGTAATACAGTAGGACCTTGATAATTCGGCGTGTTCGGGGTACGTAAATGCCGGACTATCAAATACACCTGATTATCAAGGTCATTTTTAAAAGCTGGTTGAAAACAATGAATATAAGCAAAACCTGTAGTTTAATATCCGTTACTTAGTAAAACAACAGCAGAAAATTACACTGTAAAAACATTAAAATTACATATCACTTTTCTGTAAAGACAAAAATGAGTGTAAAGTTGAATACTGCATGCTATATTAGACAAATTTAAGGCTCAAAGTTTTTCAAAAGTTAAATACACATAAAGAATCCTTTTTACGCTCATTACGAAATAAAATAAGCAGTATTGATTTGAAAGATCAACAACAAGCTAATGAATAAAAACTGTTACCAAGAATTTGGTGCAGTTTAATTGGGATCACTGCCTTTAGAAATAGCACAGATATTTGGCGCTGTCGATGTCGTGTAGTATGTTGGACTAATATCTGCTACTGATGTATGTATTTATGTATGTATGTATGTATTGAACTGGGGATCTAGAACCGAAGAAGAGGCTTCGTCCGCGCTGTAGCCCTCAGTGGTACACAACCCCACAACAGGCTACAGCAGTCCACTCACCCCACCGCCTCCCCACACCGAACGTAGGGTTATTGTGCTGTTCGGCCCCCAGCGGACCCTCCCGGAACGTCTCATTCCAGACGAATGTAACCCCAATGTTTGCGTGGTAGAGTAATTATGGTGTACACGTACGCGGAGACAGTGTTTGCGCAGCAATCGCCGTCACAGTGTAACTGAGGCGAAGTAAGGGGAATCAGCCCGCATTTGCCGGACCTCGGCACTAATCCGCCGGGCGGATTCGTGCCGGGGACCGGGATGCCTTCCCGCTCGGCAAGCAGTGCGTTAGATCGCAAGGCTTACCAGGCGGGCTCTACTACTGATAGTGTTGGTGAGATTTTCTTCCGAGCCCATTGGAACATTGTAGAAAGTCTAACTTGTTTCTTGGATTGAGTTCTTTTTTGACAAAAATTATGATTTTATTATGTGCACGTTCATAATTTTAAAAGCGTTGTATTGTTGACTACTGACAATGAAATTCCGAAAGCGTGTAAGGCTTCTGAAGCCTAAGTGCAAGCCCGCCGGAGTGGTCGTGCGGTTCTAGGCGCTACAGTCTGGAGCCGAGCGACCGCTACGGTCGCAGGTTCGAATCCTGCCTCGGGCATGGATGTATGTGATGTCCTTAGGTTAGTTAGGTTTAATTAGTTCTAAGTTCTAGGCGACTGATGACCTCAGATGTTAAGTCCCATAGTGCTCAGGGCCATTTGAACCATTTAGCCAGCCTAAGTGCAAGAGCTGTTAGTTGTAGAGGTTTCTTCTCTCAGTTTCTGGTGTCACCAGTGCACTGAAAACATCGGCAGTAGCTCTTCTTCGATAACTACATTTTTGTCAGCGTCGGTCCATATGTCAACTTTTTTTGTCGAAAGCGCATTGAGTTCATTAGTGGAAGCAGATGTATCCCGAAGGAGTCGGGATGTACGGCCAACCGCAGTGAGCCAAGGAAAGGTTCTGATGCGTGCCGGACTACTGGGTCTGTCGGATTTTCGAGTGCCGAATTGTCACGGTAATACTGGAAGGAAAAATGGCTTACACTGTCCACCATCCTGTTTTTGTGTGACACTGTAAGGGGTGTTCAACAATTCCTCAACACAGAGGTCGAAAAGCAACACCTCATTACCCGTTAATCATGAGCGCTCAGGTCTCACTTTGGTACACTGTCAGAACGTGACGGGGAAATAGGATCGTTCAACCCGGCCGGATAGCGATGTCGATACGGCCGTCATATGCTGTGCTAGTGGGGCGCAACGTGGCTGATACGCCTCGCGCAGGCGCAGGCGCAGGCCGTCGACCTAGGCGACTTCAAAGGGCGGGCCCTCTGGCCCCTTATTTACAACGAAGCGGGTAGCGCAGAGGGTCAAAGTCACAATGAGTCAAAACGGCCCTATTATGTTTCTGGATTTATGTTAGTTTGTGACTATACCCTCTCAGACTTAACAGCTTCCGCTCATTTTTTCGCTCGTTGAATGTTCGGAACATTTGCTTGCTGCTTTCACCGATGTCCATACTGGCCTTGACATTGATAGCAGCATACCCACTGTCTTCGGTCATTCGCGTAACGACATCACCAGTAAATTATTTGGTGGGATACGAAACTCAGCGTTCTTCTGTCGCATGTGTTACGAGATAATTTGAAGGAAGGATCAGAGCAATGCCGCCAACGTTTGCAAAACACGCCTCGCTAGGTGCCCAGGTACCACAAAAGTATCTTCGATGCTGTCACCTGCTCAGCAGCGACATGGAACCTAGGGCAGCACTCTGCAGGAGCAGCAATCCTTAGCATTTTTCTGTGCCCACCTCCTCGAAGCAGCAGGCAAACAGACATCCTTGGGGACAAAAGTGGTACTGGTTGTGGTGGGAGGGGACGGACGGGTGTAAGTAGGCTGTTTAGGTTTTTATGCTGGTAACGTCATGTAGCGCTCCGTATGAAAATCACTGACTGTGCTGTGTGCAGTCTGTGGCTGGTTTGCATTGTTGGAATTTGCTATTGTAGTGTTGCGCCGTTGGCTGTTAACAGCGCATAGCGTTGCGCAGTTGGAGGTGAGCCGCCAGCAGTGGCGGATGTAGGGTGTGAGATGGCGGAGTTTTGAGAGCGGATGATCTGGACGTGTGTCCATCAGAGAGAGTAAACCTGTAAGACTGGATGTCATGATATTATGACTTTTGAACACTATTAAGGTAAATACATTGTTTGTAATCTATCAAAATCTTTCATTTGCTATGTATGCCTATCAGTAGTTAGTGCCTTCAGCAGTTAGAATCTTTTATTTAGCTGGCAGTATTGGCGCTCGCTGTATTGCAGTAGTTCGAGTAACGAAGATTTTTGTGACGTAAGTGATTCATGAAAGGTATAGGTTATTGTCAGTCAGGGCCATTCTTTTGTAGGGATTGAAAGTCAGATTGCGTTGCGCTAAAAATATTGTATGTAAGTTTAGTGTTGATCAGAATAACTAAAGAGCGAAATGTCAGAGTACGTTCAGTTCTGCTCAGCTGTTTGAAAATCAAATAACATAAGGGGTTTATCAGCACAATCATTCATAAATTTTTATAAGGGGAGGTTTCATGGGAATACTGCATTCAGTTTGGATTTCGAAGTACATTGCTATAGCTCTCTGAAGCTAAAAACTAGAAGAGAAAATGTAGGAGGATTTGAATTAATGGACTGTCGACAGTGAGGTTATTGAAGATAAAGTTGTTACTGCATATGGGTGAG
Organism: Schistocerca cancellata; assembly: GCF_023864275.1. Classification (NCBI taxonomy): domain Eukaryota; kingdom Metazoa; phylum Arthropoda; class Insecta; order Orthoptera; family Acrididae; genus Schistocerca; species Schistocerca cancellata. The sequence goes on from NC_064626.1 coordinate 956,300,156, forward strand.
AATCGCAATCAGCCCCGTCCTTTTCAATGGAACCATCGCAACATTCGCCTTTCTAGTGTCGATACTGTCTACATCTCCTCCATGGAAACACAATCGTCGATATCTCTTTACTCTCTAGACGCTCCCTTTTTCTGGGAGCCGTTTCATTGTTAAAATGAAGCTGGTGAGTGAGTCTGTGGTGAACATAGTGACAACTACGCAGTAGATTTCATTGGTCCTTGGATTAACCTAAGGACTACTTTGATGATTCTAGAGGCGACTTGTGTGCTAGTCCATTTTTATTTGCTAACGGTAATAAGGCATCTTCTTGGCAAAGTAAAATTTTTAAAACATATTTTCTGACATTTTCGGAAACGTATGTATTATCTGAAGTAATTAAAGCCTCCCTTACAGGTGGAAACTGTATGCTGAACAGTGACCCTTGGCAGGATCTTTGCCTTCTGCGACAAGTCACCTATTCCAGTGTTGTTAACGCGGCAGGGACTCTCTACGAGAGAGCTGTTGGTGGAATGAAGCTTCGGGCCAGTCAGAACGGCACAATAGAAGAGCTCAGTTCATAAAAACGATTATAGCACAAGTCAAAGGTCCAGGCTGAACTCTCAGTAAGGGACAGTTTTGATCTGTCAGTAAGTTTGAAGTCACTTCCCCTACTTTAAAAATGCTCCAGAAATTTAGTGTTAGTCTCGTAACGGAACGTTTTCAGATACGTCTTCTGGTTTATCGACATTATCGTGTGTTTATCCACATCTGAATTAACTTAACATTCAATTATAAAGTAGAGACAACAAATAATTCTTTCTACATTTATAACAATCTTCTGGTGACGGTACTAGGGGTACGCTATAGAAAACAGAATTTTACGCCAACAACCTCAGATTGTTGCTAATCCTATCGGATAATTTATTTATGTCTACTGAGAGTCTTAGCGGATTTATTAGGATTTCTTGAGATACACACGACGTTACTTTCGTTTCTGTTGAATTCACAATACACTAAAACCTGAGTTTTATCAGTTGAAAAGTCTTTGATCCAATCATATATCTGAAAGGATGCTGGAATGATCACATTTTCGTTACTGGTCGACAAAGTAGTATAGCATCTAAACCCCATAGGAAAACTAGGGAGATGGAATGTTCGTGTACCCCACTGTCTACCGTTTTCAGGTTTTCTTGTGAGACTACAACGAGCTTTTTTCCAGGCAAATGCTGTTTCCTGGGCCCGCGGTGAATCATTGACAGAGAAAAATGACAGTATTTATTGAATTAACGTTTGTTCTACTACACTACAAAACATTGGAGATACTGTTTTGCAGCTTAGTGCATCTGTTTCTTTTAACTTTTTTTTACAAACTGTTGCGATCTGCGATCCTTCAGTCACGCTGACTATCCAAATCACTTAAATATCCGGTAAATAAGGGTTAAGAAAGGTGTTAATCCTACAGCGTATTAAATGTAGAGTACATTAAGAATGCTGTCATTGTTTGGCGCATTGTTTACTTTGAATAGATTGAATAATTCTTCAGTTAAAGAAATGCTTACTTCAGTGCCACGAATTTGCGAGTTTATGCAGAAGTGAAACTGTGGTACGTTAGTCGAATCCTGATGACTTCACTAACAATACCAGTCTACATAGTGAAGAGATGACAGGTTGGTCTCTGTGAACTGACTTTACAAAGGCCTAAATCGTATTAGGGTCCTTTCACATATCTCTCAATGAAAAATATTTGTGTAAATACGTTGTCTCATATGTACACATACACTTCTATTATATTTTCTGTGTCAGTTTCCCTTTATTGTGAATGTGTAGCACTTTATGTTTCCACTAGGATCTCGGAATGATACCTGTAAACGAAGACGATTTTATGACTTCATTCTGCTTTACTTAATTTGTATTTATCTAGAAAGCGTTTTATAATGTATACGAGCTGCTTGCAAAACTCTTCTAAGCTCGTCATATTCTAACTAAATATCCTCATTTCGTTTTTGACGTAGCATGTTGATAACTTTCAGTCAGCTCTGCTGAATAAAAGAAACAATCTCAATCTCCGTCTTTGGTGACCGTCGTCGCTACAAAAAAATGGTTCAAATGGCTCTGAGCACTATGGGACTTAACTTCTGAGGTCATCAGTCCCCTAGAACGTAGAACTACTTAAACCTAACTAACCTAAGGACATCACACACATCCATGCCCGAGGCAGGATTCGAACCTGCGACCGTAGCGGTCGCACGGTTCCAGACTGTAGCGCCTAGAACCGCTCGACCACCGCGGCCAGCGTCGTCGGTACAGTAGCGTGATACTTGTGCTAGTCCCTGTGCTCTAATGATGTTATAGCCACGTTATGGTATGACATTTGGCACAAGATCTACAATATTCTTTCGCGTCTATGACGCATCTGAATCTTGTCACAGCAACGTGATTTAATCGTATTCGTAAGCGTTAGAAATGGGATTCATGTAAAATGACTCTAGACTTAATGGTTTAACTTCTTGCTGGAAAGATTCCACTTTTTGCAAAGTGTGTCTCTCCGAGCAACCCAGTTTCCAATTATTTTGTCGTAGACGAAACTCTAAACCCAAGTAACCCTCTACCCAAGAATGATTCAGATGGAGACTATAAGTCCCTACCTTCAGTATCTGGTATCGTCAACCGCCAATTTTTGGTATTATTAGACAGAGAGAGAGAGAAAAAAAACTTTCTTGGAGAGCGGAGAGTGTACAGAGTTGATTTCTGAGATTTTCTACCCAACAATTTGGCAGTGAACAACGAGTATATAAATAATCAGGTTCTCTAAATTTTTTAGGTTAGTGTGAAGCAAACAGACACGATGAAATGCTGACTTCTAATGCTGTGCTACGTTGTACACTGAAGAGTCAAAGAAACTGGTACACCTGCCTAATATCGTGTAGGGCCCCCTTGACCACGTAAAAGTGCCGCAGCACGACGTAGTATGAACTCGATTAATGTCTGAAGAGGTGCTGGAGGGGACAGACAACGTGAATCCTGGAGGGCTGTCCATAAATCCGTAAGTGTACGAGGGGGTGGAGATCTCTTCTGAACAGCACATTGCAAGGCATCGCAGATATGCTCAATAATGTTCATATCCGGGGTGTTTGGCGGCCAGCGGAAGTGTATAAACTTAGAAGAGTGTTTCTGTAGCCACTCTGTAGCAATTCTGGACTTGTGGGGCGTCACGCTGTCCTGCTGGAATTTCCCAAGTTCGTCGGAATGCACAATGGACATGAATCGATACAGGTGCTTACGTACGTGTCACCTGTCAGAGTCGTATCTATACGTATCAGGGGTCCCACATCACTCCAACTGCACACGCCCCACACCATTACAGAGCCTCCACCAGCTTGAACGGTCCTCCACCATCTTGAGCAGTCCGCTGCTGACATGCAGGAAACATGAAGTCATGAGGTTGTCTCCATACCCGCTCGATACAATTTGATTCGAGACTCGTCCGATCAGGCAACATGTTTTCATCAACAGTTCAATGTCAATGTTGAGGGGTCCAGGCGAGGCCTAAAGCTTGGTGTCTTGCTGTCATCAAGGGTACACGAGTGGCCGTCGGCTCCGAAAGCCCATATCGATGATGTTCCGTTGAATGGCCCAGCACTGAAATCTGCAGCAATTTGCGGAAGGGTTGCACTTCTGTCACGTTTGAACGATTCTCTTCAGTCGTGGTTGGTCCCGTTCTGGCAGGATTTTTTTCCAGCTATGTCAAAGATCTGATGTTTCACCGAATTCGTGATATTCACGGTACACTCGTGAAATGGTCGTACGGGGAAATCCCCACTTCATCGCTACGTCGGAGACGCTGTGTCCCGTCGCTCGAGTGCCGACTACAACACCACGTTCAAACACACAGTAACCGATCTAACAACTGCGCCAGACATTTGGTGTCTTATATAGGCGTTGCCGACGGCAGCGCCGTATTCTGCCTGCTTACATACCTCTGCGTTTGAATTCGCATGCCTATACCAGTTTCTTTGGTGCTTCAGCGTATTTTTCTAATATGGATACGATGAAATACTGACTTCTAATACTGCGCTACTTTATGTCTTCCTAATCCGTTCGATTATTAAATGCAAAACGGATGTTAAAGCAACTTACGTTTTTCCTCAAGCAACACCTTCCATCGGTGCAGCTTCGCCATTCAGGGCAAAGTAATTCCCAGGAGGTGAGGTAAGTAGGTTCCGTCGTTGGCTCAATAACTGTGTAATATACGTTGTGGTATATTTATGGGCTGTTATGCGTATGCAATGAGGGTCGCAGGGCAGAAGGAAAAGAGGTTAGAATAAGCAAGTAATCTGGGACGGCGTGCAGCGTTATGAGTCGAATATATGAATGGGAATGTTCGTCAATGCACGGCGGGCTTGCGAATTCGAATGTAGCTGTCTCGCTAAAAGATGATTCCGAATAAAGGAGGACTTTCTCGCCTCCTGTAATTTGCATAGCGCTCTCCTCTCACTGCCTCTGTCGATAGATAAATATCTAGCAGAACCGTGGTCTAATCCACCAGCGAACAATGGTACACAGTACGCCACTTCAAATCAGATTAATGGACATGATTTATCGAGCTGTTTACACAGCTTTACTTCTACGGTGCAAGCAAAGATCCTAAAAAATGATAATACTGCTGCTGGCAGATTTATATCTAAAAGCACCAGTAAATTATTACGGTAATGTATCCGGGCAGAAGAGGTGACCTGCGTAACACTATGTTGCAGATGTCTTACTGAAAGGGTCAGACTTGCTATTCTGTAATTCTGGGACAGTCCCTGGGTGTTAGAAAACCACAATTTTCAGATAGATTAATATTTGTAGGTTACTGGAATAAAATGATTTGGCATTGAGAAATTGTCCTGGATTTCATCACACGCTCTAAAGAACGCACAGATACATATTCGATATAAATTTTCCTTTGTTCAAATAGTTTACTAGAATAAAGCAGCCTAAAGTCACGGTAATCACCTTTACTTCGATAGATTAGTACGGTCTCAGCGTGTTTAAAAGAAATGCTATACTTTCCTACAAGAGGTAGGACAGGTCAAAACTGGACGAAAAATTCATATAATTGTACATCCGGAAATCAGTGCCTGTTGAAATATGAACAGTTTTACTTCCGACGGGTAATGTGTAGTATTCACGGATGAGACAAGATTCACTAGGTATGACATAGTAAATTACCACAATACGTACGTGTGTTCAGATGCAACTCACATGCAAATCCTCCAGCAGTCACGAAGGTCAGATATCAGCACCGCCTCGGTATTAATGTATGGGTAGGAATTGTCTGTGACATATTCATAGTGACATACACATTACAAAATAGTTTAACAGGTGCCTTGTGTCACCTATTTCTGAGCGATGAATTAGTAGCGCTATTAGAGAACGTTATCCGAGCAGGAAAACAACGACTTTCGTTTATACGCAACTGGGCACCAATCTGGGTGAGGAGATCGGGTAACATCGCCTCCTTTTCATCAGACCTGAATCCACTGTATTTCTGGTTGTGGAGACATTTAAAAACAACACTGTATGATCAACGCATTGATAAAGTACAAACGTTACAGGAGCGTGTGACCAAGACATGTAACGCAGTCCGAATGGAACCATGTGTATCTCAGAGTGTACCACTCATCTGTAGCCATGATAATGGCCAGACGTAGGGAGAGGTAGAGAAACCACAAATTTGTTCTGGTGTGCCATATTCGGCTGAAGCCATTCAGTGACGATTAGATCCAGCAGAGTTATCAAACTGCAGGATTGTTCCCAACAATCCCAGACATTTTCTCTGATATTAAGATCCGGTGATTCAGCGGAGCAGTCGAGGAACGATGTGTTGCACATGTGTTCGTCGAACTATGAACGTAGGCCGACAGCCTTGTGAATACGCTGCTGTGTCTTTAACGACTGCCGATATAAACAGCCACTTCATGTTCGAGGTAGCATTAATGAAGGGGGCCAGTCATGTTACGAGAAACATGTCCAAAACATCACAGACCGCCTCTGGCCAGCAATAGACTCTCCACACTTTGCGGTCGGTTTGAGTGCCTAATTTAGCTGTCATTGCGCTTGGTGCCTCGCATACTGCGGACCGCTTTCACAAAACTCGGCAACTGCAAAATTTGCAAAAATGAGTCATACTGTATTTGATGAGACGACTCCACTGCAGTACAAGGATTTTATGAAGAATTGCTGTTTTCTATGTCAACTTGTGCACAGAACTGTCAGTTTTTTCTGAACTCATCAATAAAAATGAATTTTGAAAACATGAACGTCTACTACCTTTGCTAGACATTTGTCGTTAGTTTTCAACAAAGTAGTCTCACTACTTCCCAATCGGAGGTCAGTTACTTGATAAAATTGAAAAGGAATTGAGAAAACCTGAAAGCGTAACATTACCACACACTGTCACGAGGTGCCTGTATAGTTCTGGTCAAGGACCGCTAACAGATTAGTAAAAGAAAAGCTACAATTCAAAATGTCTGATGCCAGGGATCTTACTTATAAAAAAAAGATAAAAAAAAAAAAGAAAACCAAGATAGTGCCATCTGCAAAGTCGGAATGCGTACTTTTCTTCTCCGATCATTGCAGGGATGAAGAAAACTAACGCAGCTTGAAGGACTGATCAACCATCAATAATAAAACCGAGAAACCATGTTAGTGTCAAAAAAGCTGATGGCGTAAAGAAAAACATGTTTTGATTGATCACCAGAAGAATCCCGAGAGTTCTGTGGGAAGGTCCTAGAGTGTTGCCATTAATATAAAGATGAAAATAATGAAGTACTGTACCTTAATGAACCAATGTATTAAATTATTATTTGGTCAGTAGGCTAAAATAAACTAGAGCATTGCTGCTACAAAATAATTATTGTGTTCAGTTCTGTAAAAAAAATCGTGATTTTCATACATTTTGTATTTGCAACTGAAAGCTCATAGCAATGTTTTTCCACCATTGTATTATATGCCCAGAGTTTAACTGTGAAATACAATTTTGTAAGACATCAGCACAATGTATGCTCTTCAAATGATTCAATAAAATGCGCTTCCTAATTTTTTCTTCTTAGATGTCGACCTCTGAGGAAAAATTTAAATCGCTAGTCGCTGGACCATACAACACGCCTGTAGTCAGCCACTGTCCAGTTTCTGAATTCTTCGGCACACTGAATATGTGCAGATCTGTGTACCGCTGTGAGCGATGGCGTGTAGTGAGATTCCAAGTTCCACTGCACGCAGTTCCCTTCGGAACGTTCGCTCGAAAACTGGCTGAGACGGACCTTGCTTTACCGACAGCAGCAGCTACTGTCGGGTTTGAAACCGACTGTCATTTTCAATACGTGACACTCGTCTCCAGTCATTCCACACAGCGGCTGGAGAAATTCACACCTCATCACTGCCACTTCACTTAGTGGTCGAATGTCATACACGACCAACTGTGGATTGGTGTTGGTTCTACACCATCAACAGCGCTCCACAGCATCCAATATGCTCTTTTAAAGAAATTAGGTTATTAAAATCAGTCTGTTTTTAATAGTTCATCCCTTAATCGTTGTGCTCCCCCGAGTACTATGAAACTATTTAAATAAGCAAAAGGAAATAACAAGGAATACTAGTCCTGGACGTTAACGACCACGAGGGATATGCTCTTACTCACTTTGTCTCGACAGATGCACTTACAGATCCAATATCCACCGTTGGTCCGAAATCGCATTGCGAGCTCCAGTACCCACAGGGTACGACGTATCAGTAAGTCCTGAATAAGGGTAACGTTCGCGGTGTTAGAGATTCGTTTCTATGTTCTGATCGTTCTCCACAGTCAGAAATCGCTCGCCGATACTGCGTCGTTTCACTTCGAAGAGGCGTTATCTGAGGTTATATTTCGCTCATCTCTTCACATAATGATATCGTGGTGTCACTGTCTTCCACTGACGGTTCCAGTAAGAATGTCGCCTGCTGGATGCATCTGTACGGCCTCCCTCTAATTTTAATCACGCATTTCTGGTACACTCGTCGACACGTTCTCCGACTTTGGATTCATTCATGTCATTATGTAGGGTGTTTCAGACAGACGTTAACAGATGTGCAGAGACCCTTAATAACTCTTGAGCATGGGGCAAGGAGTGAAGAAAAGATTCCATTCGCACTTAGTAATCAAATTTTTTCGATATTGTAGACATTTGTAGAGCTTAATGGGCCTTGCAACATATTGTTAGTCTTACTATTGAAAGTATTTAAATTAGTCTAATCGTGTACTAGATGGTTGTCAGAGATCCCAGAAACTAGAAAATCTTGAAATGAAAATATTAGCTCCATTTGTAAAACACGTTTTATGAAGCACCTCTGATTTAATTTTTTTACATTGATTGTTTCTGTAAGCTCCTTCTTTACGCAGCCACTGATTGTTTTCTTCTTTGCGCGTAAGCTTAAGGTAACGAGCTAGGTCTGAGAATCAACTGTTTAATACACAGGATGATTATAATTAAACTTTCAAACCGCTGCAGAAATAACACCACTGATCAGAATGACATCACATTGCAACGGAGTATTATCGGAGAAGGGGAAAAAGTATTGCAGAAGAAAAATAAATAGTTACAAAATGTAGCAATAGATGGCGCTGTAAGCATCATAATTTAATAGTGGTCGACTACAAATGACAAATGAATGCCTAAGGTGTAGATCTAACGTTAAATAAACAGTACTACACAGTGCACATGGTTGTACAGGTGTGATACTGTTAGTTACGTAAGCCCATACACCACGGCAAGGTGGGAAAAGTCGGTTTTTAATTATCCTGAGGCCAAAAACCGCACAAAAAGCATCATTCACATCGGTTTTCAATTGTCCTGAGGCCAAAAACCGCATAAAAGCATCAATCGCATCAATTTTAATTGTCCTGACGCAAAAAACCGCATAAAAAGGATCACTCGTATGGGTTTTCAATTGTCCTGAGGCCAAAAACCGCATAAAAAGCACCATTCACATTGATTTTTAAATGTCCTGAGGCCAAAAACCGCATAAAAAGCGTCAGTCAAAATCAAATACGATTATTAACTTCTGTGTGACTGGCGCAAAACATGTTCAATATGCTGTCCACCGTTTCCTGCAACAAGTTGAAATAGAGAAATGGCATGTTTCACAACTTATCGAAGTGTTTCCGGGGTCATGTTCAGAATGTGTTGCGCAAAACGTGCCTTCAATGCAGCTATGTTTGCAGTCGGAACACTGAACACAACATCTTTCAGATTACACCACAGCCAGAAGTCACACGGATTAAAATCAGGTGAACGGGATGCCCAGGCTGTAGGGAAATGGTGGATGATATTTCTAGCATTTCCGAAATGGCGCTTCAGCAGCAATGTGCATAAAAATGATCCCATCCACACATCCACGGTGTTGGAGAGCTGGAATGACGTGGTTGCGCAAAAGACACTCAAGGCGCATACCAGTGACTGTACAAGTAACAGGACAGGAAGCACCTATCTCTTCGAAAAAGTGTGACCCAATGATAAACGATGTCGTAAACCCACACTACACAATGATCTTTTCAGGATGAAGTGTTACTGGTTGATTTGCCCATAATCGACAAATCTGTGTATTGACATATCCTGTCAGATGGAAATGGGCTTCGTCTGTCCACAAACTCTTCCAAGGCCAATCATTGTCCACTTCCATGCGAGCAAGAAATCCTAAAGCAACGGTCTCTCTTGCTGGCAGGTCAACAGGAAGTAATTCGCGCACATAGGTATTTTTGAATATATGGCACAGAGGGATGTTTCGCAGGATTTTACGCACCGTGCTCACGGGTATGTCCAACATTCGGGCAATTCTCAGTGCACTACACGTTTGCCCACACCACGCGTCTCCTCCTGCATTGCTGTGGACACTGCTTCCACTGACGACGAATCAATTCGTTTCCTCCCTCTACCAGGTTGCTCACCAAAAGGACCAGTCTTTTCGAATTTCCGAATCATTTTCTCCAGACCCACGGCACTCATCAGACCAACGCCTTTTTTCAAACCCTTCAGTGTCCGGTTCTTCTGCATTGCACCGTGAGCACAGTAATCATTCTTGTAACATAGCTTTACAAGCAGAGCGCGATCCTGCATTGAGACGATCATGGCGAACGTCGCAAACGCGAAAGGAGGAAAAGCCGTGAAACCGGCATGTGTATACCAACTTCAGTGGGTCGTGCGATGTTTCAAAAATAAAGTCTTTTACACAGTTGAAACGACACACCTCACAGACAAAGGAAAGGGAAATCTAATATAACTTGATCATATTTTGGGCTCTCGGCAAAATACACAAACATTTTGCCGTTTGTCTTTGATGCAGTGTCGAGTGTAACGGGATAAAACAATAAGCTGTTGTTTGAAGATCGCCTACGCCAGCCTAAGGCTGCCTGAAGCAAGCGGTTCCAGTAAAATAATTCTGAATAAGTCTCCATTTGTTATTCCGCTTAACGTTAATGCTTCAGAGAATATCCGCTTTTGTTCCGCCTCACCACAACGTCACTTCATGCCGGGAAGGTCACAACAATTAATTATCATCAGTCGTCTTTTAAACTGGTTTGGATAACTCTTTGTTCCATTCGAAATTATTTCTGGTAGGAAAGGTTGGGTCAGGAATTCAGACATTCACGAAGCTACCAGAAAATTAATTTTAATCTCTCAAAAAGCTTCCACCCGCGAAAATGAGCCGTACTTAAACTCTTTACGCGCTGCCTGCGGCCTTGTTAGATATTAATTGAATTCTCCGTTTGCGGGAATATTTCGAACAAATACAAAGTCCACGTTGTTCTGTCGGGGACAGATAAAGATAACCAAATCGCTAACGGCATTTTTCGGCAGAGCGTGGTAGATTTATCGAGTATGCATGAATAAAACAGTCATTCTCAGATTTTATACGATTATCAGGTTGGAGAATGTAAGACAGGAGGTTATAATATTGATACTCATATAGTACTTAACTACAAGAAGATAAACTGGGAGTCCAAAAGAGACTAACATGAGTTACTGAAGCGATTGACGTGGCTCTTTGACGAAAACTCGTCAGCCCAATCAGGCTGTCACAATTTTCATGACTTCGTTAAGTCATTTCAAGCTAATGTCATGTAGGTTCCTTCAATAAAGCCATTTCTTCCGTTAACTATGCCCTACTAAGATAATATTCCACCGCCAATGCCTTCAGTGTCAAAGAAACCATAAACCTCGACATGACATTCTTCGTGAACGAGTGCCTCTATCTTCAGAATTAAATATTATACAGGGTGATTATAATTAAAGTTAAACTTTCAAAACGCTGTAGAAATAGCAACACTGGTCACAATTGCAATGGAATACTATCGCAGAAGGGGGAAAACGTATGGCAGAAGAAAAATAGTGTGAAAATTTATCAATAGAAGGCGCTATATCTGTCAGAATACGTAAATGAATGCAGTTCCTATAGTTCACTGAGGAGATGGTGTAACAATTTTGTCCCATAGAGACTATAACTGTATCATGTAGATTCTTTGTCTTCTTCTGCTTCATGTGACATCTGTGTCACCATGTACTTTTGTTACACGTCTACCAAACTGTTTCTTCATATTTACTGTCAACTTATGTCGCTGTAATCAATCTGTGCAAGTAATTTTCGAATCTATGTTCCGTTTAAATGCTGTTATATTAAAACAGAATTTGAAGAACTGGTTCATATATAGGCCAGTAGGTTTATAATTATGTAAAACCCGCAAGGAAGTTTCTCCGCTACCAAAACCGCATGGCGGGAACAGAAAAGGTGGATTTAGTGGCACAGTCGCAAAGAGTCTTAGTGGCACAGTGAATCGGCGGCTAGCAATGATACTGTTCACACCTAATATATTGAAAGAGATGAGGGAAGCAGCAAGATAGAGTAACAATGTCTGGAATGTTGATGAGTACCGGCTATTTAGCCAAGGCGTTTATTGGTTAGCTCTGAAATTTTAAAAAATCTGGCGCCAAGAAGAAAGTTCTCAGAGCCTTTACACATCAAGAGGCAAGAGTACATTTTACGCCTTTACTTCAGCCATAGCCACCGCCACTACTAGCTGCTTAAGCAATATTTTAAAACTGGTATCTTGTCATAAGTACCAGTTATTTGCTTTATTTTCAAATAATAATTGTTTTCGGTTCAAGTATGTGTTAACAACCTTAAATCACTCTTCAGTCATTTCATCTACACAGGATCCTTTGCCCAGCGATGTATTATATCTGAGTATCCTATTATATTGAACTGTAAAGTATCCATTGCTTTAATAGCGTTCATTAACTTTTTCGGAGTAGTAAATTCCTTAAGTGTTCATTTACTTTTGTTTCTGAAACACTCCACGTAAGTTTCATAAGTAAAGAGCTAAAGTTTTACGTAAGTGTAGATGCAAAGCAAACACATAATAACTTTACTTAAAATCCATTCTCGCTTCAATCTATAATCAGTATTAAAACTGGTTAAGGGACCATTGCAGTTTAAGGCTAACCTAATGAATAACTCCTTTATATGTCAATTTTCTTTGTTTTTTGTTTTGTTTTGAGTCATCTGTCCTCTGACTAGTCTGATGCGGCCCGTCACGACATCCTCACCTGTGCCTACCTGATCATCTAGGAGTAGCACTTGCACTCAATTATTTGCTGAATGTATTCCAACCTTTAGGTGTCAGGAAGTCGTTTCTGAAAGTATTTGTATGGAGTGTAGCCATGTATAGAAGTGAGACATGGACGATAACTAGTTTGGACAAGAAGAGAATAGAAGCTTTCGAAATGTGGTGCTACAGAAGAATGCTGAAGATAAGGTGGGTAGATCACGTAACTAATGAGGAGGTATTGAATAGGATTGGGGAGAAGAGAAGTTTGTGGCACAACTTGACTAGAAGAAGGGATCGGTTGGTAGGACATGTTCTGAGGCATCGAGGGATCACAAATTTAGCATTGGAGGGCAGCGTGGAGGGTAAAAATCGTAGAGGGAGACCAAGAGATAAATACACTAAGCAGATTCAGAAGGATGTAGGTTGCAGTAGGTACTGGGAGATGAACAAGCTTGCACAGGATAGAGTAGCATGGAGAGCTGCATCAAACCAGTCTCAGGACTGAAGACCACAACAACAACATTCCAACCTCTGTCTTCCTCTACAGTTTTTACCCTCTACGGCTCAATTTAGTGCCATGGAATCTATTCCCTGATGTCTTAACAGATATCCTACGATTCTGTCCCTCCTTCTTGTCAGTGCTTTCCAAATATTCCTTTCCTCATAGATTATGCTGAGAACGCCCTCATTCTTTAACTTATCAGCCCATCTAATTTTAAATCCTTCTGTAGCACCATATCTCAAATACTTCGATTTTCTTCTTTTCCGGTTTCCACACAGTCCCTGTTTCACTACAACACAATGCTGTGCTCCAAATCTACATTCTCATAAATTTCTTCCCCATATTACGATCTATGTTTGATATTTCTAGACTTCTCTTAACTAGGAATGGCCGCGCGGAGTGGCCGCGCGGTTTGAAACGCCATGTCACGGATTGCGCGACCGATGACCTCAGCAGTCTGGTCCCTTAGGAATTCACACACATTCGAACATTTGTCTAGGAATGCCATGTTGCCAGTGCTGGTATGCTTTTTATGTTGTCCTTACTTCGTCTGTCAAGCGTTGATTTGCTGTCTATGTAGCGGAATTTGTTAACTTCATCTATTTCGTGATCACTAACCTTGATGTTAAGTTTAACGCTGTTCCCCTTTCTGCTTCTTCTCATTAATTTCGTCTACAGTCATTACACTGTTCATTCCATTTAACATATCACTTCACTGAGGATAGCCATGTCATCAGCGACTCTTAACATTGATAACCTTTCACACCGAATTTTCATCCCATTCTTCAATCTTTCTTTTATTCCCAATGTTGCTTCTTCGAAGTATAGTTTGATAGCAAGGCTAAAGACTACTTTCCTGTCTTACACCCATTTTAATCCGAGCACTTCTTTCTTGATCCTCCAGTCTTATTTTTCTCTTTTGGTTGTTGTAGATATTGTATATTGTCCGTCTTTTCGTATAGCTTACCCCTATTTTTCTCAGAATTGCACCCTTCGACATTGTCGGTCGCTTTTTTCCAGGTCGACAGAACCTACGAACCTGTCTTGATTTTTCTGTAGTCTTACTTCCATTATCAACCGCAACGTCAGAAGTGCCTCCCTTGTGCTTTCACCTTTCCTAAAGCCGAACTGATCGTCATCTAACATATCCTCAGTTTTCTTCTCCATTCTTCTGTATATTACTCGTATCAGCAACTTGGATGCATGAGCAGTTAAGCTGATTGTGCAATAATCCTCGCACTTGTCAGCTCTTGCAGTCTTTGGAATTGCGTGGATGATGATTTTTCAAAAGTCGCATGGTAGACAGTCAAACTCTTACATTCTACATTCCAACGTAAATAGTCATTTTGTTGCAACTTCAATTAATGATTTTAGAAATTCTGATGAAATGTTGTCTATCCATACCATCTTATTTGATTTTAAGCCTTCCAAAGCATTTTTAAATTATAATTCTAATACTCGATCCCGTAGACCGCTCTCTCCTTTGCATTTAAAAGTGGAATTCCCTTTGCACTCTTAACGTTACTGACCTTGCTTTTAGTTTCACAGAAGTTCACTTTTCTGTATGCTGTATCTGTCCTTCTGAACATCATTTATTTTTCGTTTTCTTCGAGTTTTTCATATAGCTATTTCGCTTAACTTTGCTGCACATCCTATTTACTTCATTCCGAAGTGACTTGTATTCCTGTGTTCCTGAATTTCCCTGAACATTTGTGTACCTCATCTCTCAGCAATCAACCGTAGTATTTCTCCCGTTACCCATGTTTCCTTCGCAGTTCCCTTCTTTGTACCTACGTTTTTCTTTCCAACTTCTTTGATTGCCCTAATTAGAGGTGTCTATTTCTCTTCAGAATAACTGTCTACTGAGATAATCGTTATCACAGTGACTATAGCTCAGAGAACTAAAAGCGTACCTCTGAATTCCTTAGTTCTTCTGTATCCCACTTCTTTGCGTATTGTTTCCTTCTGACTAATCTCTTAAACTTCAGCCTACAGTTTATAACTACTAAATTGTGATCCGAGTCTATATCTGCTCCTGGATACGCCTTAAATCTTGTATTTGATTTCGGAATCTCTGCCTTACCATGATGTAATCTAACTGAAATCATCCCTTATCCCCCGGCCTTTTCAAAGTAGACTCCTCCTTTTATGATTCTTGAACGGGCATTCGCTGTTACTAGCTGAAATTTATTGCAGGACTCAATTAATCTTTCTCTTTTCTTATTCGTAGTCTGAAGCCCATATTCGTCTGTAACCCTGTCTTCTATTCCTTCACCTACAAGCGCACTCCAATACCCCATGACTGTTAAATTTTTATCTCCCTTTACTTACTGAATTACCGTTCATATATTTCCTCTACCTCGCCGTCTTGGGCTTGCAACGTCGGCAAGTATACCCGAACCATCGTTGTTGGTGTTAGTTTGTTGTCGATTCTGATGAAGACACCTCTGTCACTGAGCTGTTCACAGTAACTCACTCACTGCCATACCTTCTTGTTCGTAAATACTCCTACTCCCATTCTCTGCTGCTGTTAATATTACCCTGTATTCGTCTGACCATAATCCCTTGTCTTCTTTTCACTTCATTGATGCATACTGTATCTAGATTGCGCCTTATCATTTCCCTTTTTTCATTTTCTTGCTTCCCTATCAAGTTTAAACTTCCGACATTCCACGCCTCGACTTATAAAACGATATCCTTCCACTGATTTTTCAATCTTTCTCTCGTGGTCACCTTCCCCTTGGCAGTTCCCTCCTGGAGATCCGAATGAGGGGCTAGTCTGGAATCTTCCGCCAAGGGAGAGATCCTTATGACACTTTCACAATTGCAGGCCACATATCGTGTCGTTACACATTGCGTGTCTTTAATGCAGTGGCTTGCATTGACTTCTGCACCCTAATGCCGCCCATTGCTGATTCTTTCGCTTTTAGGAGCAGTTTTCCACCCCAAGGGCAAGCAAGTGCTCTGAACCTCTGTTCGCACCTCCGCCCTCTTTTACAAAACCGTTGGCTGAATGAGGGGTGACTTCTTATGGCTGAAGTCTTCGGCTGCCAATGCCGATGATTTTTATTCAAGATTTAAGCGGTGGCGGAGTTCGAATCAGGAACTAAGATCGTTTTCGATTACCAATCAAAGACGCTACTCCAAGACCATGGGTGTTCATCAGTAGCTGATAAAAAATTTATATCCGTGTCTCTGCTCTGAAATATGTTTCCTCATTATGTCTTATCAGAAGTGTTAAGTTCTGATCTTATTCAAATGATAGAGTAGTTTCTGGGTCCTCTTGCTAAATGTTGAGCCAGCATTACAATCATTATTACAGTAAAAGTACTTTCGAAGTGCAGCAATCATCTTAATAGTTTCCGTGTTCTCTAATGATTAACTGGCTGCATCTGCTCAGGTTATAGCGGATTCAGGTCCCCGTAATTCCTTTATGATCTCCTTAATTTAAAGAAGGAAATTCTCTCTAAGAAAACATATAGTAATCAGGTCAGTTGTTATAATCAAATAAATATTACCTTTATGTTAGCGTTTTTCAAGTCAGATGGTAGAAGCATCTCATGTTCAAATTAGCTGTGCTACTACAATATGTATTGACAATGTGCAATCCATATTAACTTTCTGGTGTGAAATACAGAAAGTATATGTTATTGAGAGACAGTTTGTTGCTAGAACAATTTTATTTTACATCTGTGTGGTTCATAACAATCTGCTGTTCCGAGGCTTTTTAGACTGCACTACTGTTTGGTGTTCTACTCGTATTTGTAAAACTGAATTTTTTGTACCGAGTGAAGTCATGTATAGTATCACAAGCTGCGACATTGTCGCGAATAAAACAATGACATGTATATAAAATAAGTTTCCTTTAATTTACGTCTATGGTCACAAACTTTGTGTTAACAGATTATCGGTTTCGGTCGATAATGACCATCATCAAATCTGTTCTATAAAAACAAAATCCTAAATTTGATTATAAAACAGATCTGATGATGGTCATTATCGACCGAAACCGGTAATTTGTTAACAAAAAGTTTGTGACCATAGACGTAAATTAAAGGAGACTCATATATAATTCTTGATGAACAGTTTTACCACTTGGTACTACTTTTCTTACTTAGGTTGTCGTCCGTGCTTTCATTTAAAATATTACAATTTACTTTAAAACTAGCATAACCTTGGTTTGAATCCCGCTAGTCCAGCTACATCTTCATATCAAACACAATCCTTCGGTTAACGAAAAATAGTCCGATACCTCTGCCATTAACACAGACCATGCTCATTCTAAATTTCATTAATAGGAATAACATTTAAGGCGATTTACTCTTGTAGTTCCACAAGCTGCGACGTGATTGCGAATAGAACAGTGACTCAGAAAGTTTAGAATAAATTTCTTATATTTCCATGTACGATGAAACAATTGTTAGGTCCTTACACTACTCCTTCTGGTCAGCGATGTGTGCATCTTTTGATGATGTCATGGCTTCATTTTGTTAAGACGTTTCTCAGGACGTTTATGCCTTGTCATACATTAAGCGCATGTTTTCCGCATCTATGTTAGCAATACTTTTCATTATGGCCTATTTTATTGTTTTAAGATGTAGACAGCCCACTAGTTGTATTCGTTTTTTCGCATGTTTTGATGCCAAACTGAACTTGGCAATCACTCACTGTAACCGTTAGTCTAAGGACGTGACAATTTTGTAATCATAGAGGAAAATAAAAGAAATATATTTTACCCTTGTAATGTTAGAGAGAAGTGTTATACTGCACTTGCCTTTACACGTAACGGGAACAATAACAACCGATAGTGTTATAATGGATCAGTGATGTACACGCCAGTATCACATCGGACACTTCTCATCACTATCAAGATTATTTGTAGGCTGTGTAGTATCGAGACAAGATACAACATACTACCCAGCTCTACATTTCGCCGATGGGTTTATATTTGAGGACTATAATGTACGAGCACATCTCGACCGTAAACGCCCTCTCCAAGGAGGCAGAAATCAAACAAGTGAATAGCCAACAATAAATGCTGACATTAACCCAACTGACCATGCTTGAAACAGGTTGGAACTTACAATGTGTCGTCGGGGCAGCGCACCATGTGTAGCGACGTATGCAGTCGGAGTATGTAAAGGGTCCGTAGGCCCTTACTATAAGTTTGCACTCGGCACAGGTCGACAGGGCAAACTATCGATTAGTGTGTCGTGTTGCGAGAGCGAGTGGAGAGTTGAGTGAGTTGTTCCCGTGTGGCGGGCCGAGCTGTGCGGAAGCCAGCAGTTGTAGTAATGCAAGGTTTACCGACAAGGGAGTGGCCATCGCCGCGGTTTAATCCCTTTGTGTTAGAATAATACGGGAAAGTGATAAAGTATAATTACCAGAGTGATCAGTGATATTTCTGTGCCGTTATTTTGATTTCGCGTCTACCGCGCCGGCATTATTTTGGATTTGCAGTGTTGGATTGCAGTGATTGTATCAGCGTGTGACGATTATGAATAACGAAGAAGCCTGTGCTGAGATTAGCCGTTATTAAAAGTGTATGACGAAGGCAGTGGCTG
The DNA here is from genome assembly GCF_023864275.1 of Schistocerca cancellata. Classification (NCBI taxonomy): domain Eukaryota; kingdom Metazoa; phylum Arthropoda; class Insecta; order Orthoptera; family Acrididae; genus Schistocerca; species Schistocerca cancellata. Next base: position 956,318,826 of record NC_064626.1, read on the forward strand.
TCTCCTTTTTCTTGTGTTTTGAGACGAATATAGGTCTTGATTAGTGAAGCTGAGTTGGCGTTATTCTTGTCACCAGACATTTCATTATTACAGCATTTGAGAAGGACAAAATGGAATGTAACAACTCCGTAGCAGTCCATTCCGATTGCCAGCCCCATTAGGTACACGGTCACATTATTTAATTATTCATTTGGGCTGCTATTAGATCCCGATCGAGCGGGATACAGAAAATACAGACGTGTTACACCATTGGCTTACCGTGAAAGGACAAGTGCAATTTTCGGACGAAAAGTGAGAACAATAGGTAATTTTACCTTGCTTAACGCAAGAAAATATTTTTTCAATTTGGATCGAGACAGAGTATAAACTTTAAAATCGCGACAAGGAACAGTGCATTATTGAACAATACGAAGTAATAGCATCTTATTATTGTGAATAAACTGTTTTCTTACCATATTAGATAAGAACAATAGTGTCAATAAACTGTGTTATAATGTGCAAATGCGTAAATCCGCGCGAAAAACTGTGAAAAGTGAACACGAAGGAAAGATACGTGTGAACATTAAGATAGCAAAACGAGCCAAGAATTCGTCACGAAAGCTTTAAAGAAGTGTTTAGTGGTAGTATTTTGACTGAAATTGCTTTTTGAATAGTGAAAATTGGACAGCTTCTTGTGGACCCATAAACTGTTATGCGGACGACAATATATTGTGACGACGCAATTATTGAGTGACGACACGCAGACCTGTGCAGCAGTCGCGCCAAAGAGCTTCGATGCGCGAGGTTAATCCACACGTTATCCCAACTACCTGTGCAAGGAGTAGTTCAAGCACAGACGCACTACACCGACGGTCTTCAGCGCGACTTCGAGACACCGAGCGGCGACCCAGCATCTAGCGGCCGAACTACAAACTACGCCCGCCTGCAGCGCCACGGAGTGGCCGACGGAGAACCACGACGTCTCGCCGCAGATCTTCAGCACGACTTCATGCGGCTCCAGCGCCAGTACAGCGCCACGCCCACTCCAAACGTCAAAACATTGCGACTCGCGGTAACGTCAGTTGGTGAGTGAAGACGATTGGTTGGCATAACATTAAATTGCAGTGTGTAGTCTTCGCGGTAAATAAACAATTTTTAACTGATTTAGGAAAAGTGCCCAATTATAGTAATTTTCGAAAAGTTTGCGAAACATACTCTGAAATATAGCATACCTATTGATGCATACTGCGTTGTCTAAATGGTAATTATACAGATATGCTCATTGTCTTTGGGGATTTTACATTGATAGATTCTATGAGTGGTGTGATTTATCTTATTTAAAACATTTTACATAAACTGTGTAGATGAAAATTGCTATTTGAAATTATTAGGTTTTGAGAGTCGTTATTTCCAGTATTCATACGTATTGTATCAATTTTGGGGATTAACTGACAATACTGCAGGTACTGTTTAATTAGTTTCGTGGTAATTAGGAGTGTTTTGGGTTACTAGAGGTTATTTTATATTACTTGCCGGTGCATTAAAAATAAACCAAACATGTCTACTGAAGATAAGCAGGTTTGTGAGGCAATAGTTGAAAGGAAAGGGATAGGACAGGAAGACAGAGATGATTCAGGAATCAGTGGTTGTGGATTGTCATTAGATAGTCCAATAGTACATTCAACTAGTTATCCCGAGACACCGGGACAAACGATGAGAAATAAGTCAGTTTCAGAGGATCCAGATAAGTGGTCGATGTTGGTAGACTTGATAAAGAAGACTAACGCATCATTGGAGAAGAATTTACAAGAAACTAGAGAAAGGGAAGAAATGTACCACACATCAGTAGAGAAAAGTTTACAAGAAGCTAGAGAAAGGGAAGAAATATTCCGCAAATCATTAAAGGAAGATTTACAAGAAACCAAAGAAAGCTTAGAGTCATATAAGGAAACTCTAACGCAAGAGCTCAAAACATCGCAAATGAAGATGGTATGTAATCTGAAGAAGGAAATGCAGGAGTTACGAGAACAATTGAAGATGGACATCGACGAGAGAGAGAGGAAGCTGCAGAAGAGCATAGACCAAGTCCAGGGAGACGTGGAGAAGATGGAAGGAAAGTTAACAAAAAAGATAGAAGACGACGTTGAAGAAACTAAAGCCGAATTGGGAGAAAGGATCACCGAGGTGACGCAGATGCAGAAACAATGCAATGATACGGTTAAGGGGATAGGAGATAGGCAAAACCAACTGGCTATCAATCTGAGAAATGCTATAGCTGTGCAACGAGAAGAGGATAACAAGAGGGTTGCGATGGAGGTCAGGCAATTACGACAGGAAGTGCAACAATTGGAGAGCAAAACAGAAGAGATTAATAAACTAACTAGCAATGCCACTTTAACCGTTGGGGAAGGTAGAGTTGTTACCTTGATGGGCAGTGAGAATCGGTTCATCCAAAATAATACAGGGCAGAAGTTTAAACCGAAAGGAGGGTTACACCCAATGATATTTATGAAATGGTTAAAAGGAGTTTTCCCAGCACATTTTAAAGACTCAGGCAAGATTCAATTTACTATAGATAGGATGGAAGGTGAGGCCTTCACTTGGGGAACCAGAAAAAGGAAGGGACTACTAGTTATGATCAGTTTGAAGGGGAATTCTTGAAGAAATACTGGTCCAAAAGTCATCAGTGTGCAGCAATTGAGGACCTACTACACCGCAAGTCACTTAGTACATGGAGAGGAACGTTGAGAGAGTTTGCTGAACATTTGTGGGAATTGAACGAGACCTTGGAACTACGCCTGAGTGATGACGTAATGATATCTGTGATAAAAAGAAGATTGAATCGGAGAATGCAAGAAACTGTATCTGGGAGCCTAATTAAAGATAGAGAGGCTTTGATGGAGATACTGGAACAGTTGGAATCTGTTCGATCACAGGAACACAAGCAATCTAATGATCGAAACTGAGAGGGAAGTAATGACCCAAGGAATCATTTTAATCATTCGTCTGATTATAGAGGAAGAGGTGGAGGGACCGGAAAACTGAATGACACTCCAGGTGAGGTCCGGTCAAGAGTGAGAGCTACCAGGACCCGAATAAACCTACTAAGATATGTTTAGGACATTTAGTTGTTAAACGGACATTTGAAAAAGGGGAATGTTTATTTGCATTGTATTTTCTGATGTGTTATAACTAGAACTTCATATTTCATATCAACAATTACCTGAGAATGGGTATACAACCTGTAACAACTAATTTGTAGTATAATAATTCATATGTCATGTGTTCACGTAAAAATTTTTGATTGTATGTTGTGTGTTACATTCAATATGGACCATAGAGAATTATTGCTGTTTGATAAAAAACTGTAATTTGAACAGTGCCATGTTTATGAGATGTAATAACCTTTTGTAGAATATTATTGTGGAGGCAGCCCACTACCGGAGTCGAGGGATTATTTGGTGAATTGTAACATCATTGATTATTTATACTATGTGTTTTGTTCAGATGTAGTAATGTCAAATTCCCTTGCCGATTCTTTTACGCCAGAGGCTCCAAAGAAGTTTTCGAGGGCGGGGATGTAAGGGGTCCGTAGGCCCATACTATAAGTTTGCACTCGGCACAGGTCGACAGGGCAAACTATCGATTAGTGTGTCGTGTTGCGAGAGCGAGTGGAGAGTTGAGTGAGTTGTTTCTGTGTGGCGGGCCGAGCTGTGCGGAAGCCAGCAGTTGTTGTAATGCAAGGTTTACCGACAAAGGGAGTGGCCATCGCCGCGGTTTAACCCCTTTGTGTTAGAATAATACGGGAAAGTGATAAAGTATAATTACGAGAGTGATCAGTGATATTTCTGTGCCGTTATTTTGATTTTGCGTCTACCGCGCCGGCATTATTTTGGATTTGCAGTGTTGGATTGCAGTGTTGGATTGCAGTGATTGTATCAGCGTGTGACGAATATGAATAACGAAGAAGCCTGTGCTGAGATTAGCCGTTACTAAAAGTGTATGACGAAGGCAGTGGCTGTCTCCTTTTTCTTGTGTTTTTGAGACGAATATAGGTCTTGATTAGTGAATCTGTGTTGGCGTTATTCTTGTCACCAGACATTTCATTATTACAACATTTGAGAAGGACAAAATGGAATGTAACAACTCCGTAGCAATCCATTCCGATTGCCAGCCCCATTAGGTACACGGTCACATTATTTAATTACTCATTTGGGCTGCTATTAGATCCCGATCGAGCGGGATACAGAGAATACGGACGTGTTACAAGTACCACCTGCAAAGATATGAAATCACTTTAAGATATGAGTTTACCTTAATATTTGCTACTAGTGACACTCGAACATCTTTGCACAAATACCGTATTACCTTTCCACTGTTATCTCGGAGCAGGAAACGAGACTTGTCTGCAGCTACTTAAAAAAACCAACGAATCGTCTGTGAAAAGAATGGTCATCCAGCGGGAGTGGGGGCGGAGATTTCACACATGTTTGGTTGAATATAGTTCACACCATTTTCACAAATCCAGTACGCTATTTGGCGATCTCGCTCTTCCGGTAGTTACAGTGAGAACAAAACCTGTGATGGGGTCTGGGTCCTATTTCTTCCACAGCATAAGGTACCTGATGCCAACACGGGTCACAGTCTTTAGCTATTTTTGGCTGATGTCGGACCTGTGGTTCGAATAACTTTCCAAAATGTATGTACATCAGACAGGCAAGCATTTTATTACATGGCCGAATGAGTCTGAGTGTAATGTATTTCCAATCTCCAGAATGAGTACTTACTCTGCTGGGCGAATGTGCTCTGATTAAAACTTCTAGGAAGATTAAAACTATGTGCTAAACTAGGTCTTGCTCCTTGAACCCTTACCTTTCGTGGGCAAAAGCTCTGTCGACAGAGCTATGGAGGCACATCTGAAGACTTGCCCTCGCTCCTTTGCTTCTGTCAGCACCTCTCTCCTACTTTCCAAACTTGTTCATCTGCATACCTCATGGGACTAGCACTCTGGGTTTCGTGAGCAGATGTTTTACCGACTACACTGAGCATTTGCCGACGAAAGGCGTCTGTTCTTTCGGACATGTCCAAGGCATGGGAGAGTAGTCCACGCAGGGCCGCTAACCTATGTGTTCGGATGGCACAGTGATCAGAGCATCTGCCTCCTAAGCAGGAAACCCGAGTTCGAATTCTGGTGTGGCGCAAATTTTCAACTTTCCTCATTTAATTCTCACTGCCACTTAATTCCTTTGTGTTTTGATTCATAGTGGGTGCAGGATCAAAACGGTGTTTGTTCTTTCACACGTGTCCGAAATAACAGACGCTACATGTATATTATTTGCTGATGGTGCACATGTTAAAGTTTTGTGCCTGACTACCAAGATAATAATTGTTCTCTTTTCTTTATGATTTTCTCAGTTACAGTTCTTCAGATTCTACCTCTAAGTTTTAGAAGTCACCGTGTTTACGGTCTAAATGTTGTCCAATTGACGACTAAAAAGTTTTCTGTGGATTTCGTTTCTTCTCCTTCTTCTTCTGTTCTTTTGTGTGCATGCGTGCAACAAACAGGCATCATTGGAGACGTTTCTTTATAAATACTTTTGACACAACATTTCTAAAACATTATGATGTCAACAGGAGCTACCCAGATAATATAGAATAAATAAAGTCAACGTAGGAGTGCATTTCTAGCAGACTCTTAAAAAAGAAAAAAAAAACAACTTAGATTAATAAATTAAGTGTTGAAAATAAAATCTGCAAAACAAACTAGAGCACCAGATATGGTACAGAGTTTAATTTATCGCATTTTACGCCAATATCTAGTTCATATTTTGTAAAGGTGAAAGGAACTACATATATACATCACTTGGATTTGCTGCTCTTCTATTTGCCGTGCTTGCAATTCAAATTATTCGATATAAGCTCCTATGTTTATGCGAAGTACTGTATCTTCAGATGACCCAAACATGTTTCAGCACCTGTGTAGCATCATCAATGAGTTTCCTCTATTCAAAGTTTAATTTTTCATTGCATGTTTATGCAGGACCATTTGTACGTTGTGACGTACTGCTACAGTGCAAGCTCCCAGTAGACGATAATGTCCAAATGGCCCTGCATAATGTAAAATTAAGATTTGTGTGAAGGAACACTCCATGACGATGTCACAGAGGTGCTAAAATATGGTTGGGTCATATGGAAACATAGTGCCTTGCATAACCTGCCGATCTTACATTAATTAATGGGATTGAATATTTTCAGCCTATTTTCAATCAAGCCCTTCAAAATTAGACCCACTGTCTAATCTTGAATTCCCCTAATTGAAGTCCTACCGCGCAATGAAACGCGACGAGTCTAATAATGTGATATTCGGTTTAGTAAAATGTATTAACAGAGGCAGTTAAGAATAACCAGTACTCGATCAGCGATTGCGTAGTGCTGCTGCGTGGCCGTGGCAAACAACGCGGGATGGGTTAAGTGCGGCAACGAAGACACGGCGAACAATGGTCTTACTGTGAATTACTGTCCCTGTTACATTTCCTCAAACGGAACACTAGATTAATTTGGGACTCCTTTAAAAAGTTTTTTCCTTCTAACGGAAACAAGCAGACGCTTTCCGTTGACGCTCGGCAAAGTCGTTCAAAATGGTTCAAATGGCTCTGAGCACTATGGGAATTAACACCTGAGGTCATCAGTCCCCTAGACTTAGAACTACTTAAACCTAACTAACCTAAGAACATCACACACATCAATACCCGAGGCAAGATTCGAACCTGCGACCGTAGCAACAGCGAGGTATCGCACTGACGCGCCTAGAACCGCTCAGACACAACGGCCGGCGGCTGAGTCGTGATGAGTAGTAACTATTTGGGTAGACTCCGGCTACACACAGCAAGAACGGAACTGCAAATTCTTGGCTAACCAGCAAAGACAATGCGTCCGGTGTCTCTACGGAGGCACACCTTGTATCTACACCCCAACTCAAAAAAGACAAAAAGGACAGAGAAGTACTATGATGGACTTATCCGAAGGGGACAGAATACGGTAGATGTGATTTGCGTGTACAGACAAAAAAATCATTACTGTTTCAGAAAAATTGGATGATTTATTCAAGAGAAATAGCTTCACAAATTGAGCAACTCAAGAACGCATTGCTACACCTTTGGCCCTTATGCAAGAAGTGATTCGACATGGCATTGATTGATAGATTTGTTGGATGTCCTCCTGCGGGATATCGTGGCAAATTCTGTCCAGTTGGCATTTTAGTCCGCCAAAATCCAGAGTTGGTTAGAGCAACTTGCCATAATGCTCGAAACGTTCTCAGTTATGGAGAGATCCGGCGACCTTATTGGACAAGGTAGGATTTGGCAAGCGTGGAGACAAACAGTAGAAACTCTCGCCGTGTGCTGGCGGTTACTATCTTGCTGAAGCTCAGGATGGCTTGCCACGTAGGGCGACAAAACGCGGTGTGAAATATCGTCGACGTACCGATGTGCTGTAGAAGTGTGGTGTATGACAACCAGAAGTGTCCCGCTATGAAACGAAATGGCATCCCAGACCATTACTCCTAATTGTCAGGCCATGCGGCGCGCGATAGACAGGTTGGTAACCCAACGCTGTCTAGGGCGTCTCCAGACTTGTCTTCGCTGGTATCGGGGTTCAGTTCGAATCTGAAGACAATTCTGCTTCAGTCTATGATGTTATAGGCCGCAAACGGGCTTGTTGGTGTACAGCGTGTGAGGGTACTAGTGTGTAGTATATGTAAGTGGTTGTTCTTTGGAAGGCGACACTGCCCAGTGACGCAGAAAATCGCCAATAGAGGAAATTGTTGAGAGGCTGTGGAAGGTGTAGGCTGCGTGAGCCAAAGGCGGTTGCGTAGCGGAGGATTTATCTCTATGTTTCATAGTAGTGGCACACAGATTGAATAATAGTGTGTTAATGTTTGTGCAGTGTGATAAAGGAAATAAATTAAATTTTACCAGAACTTAATGCGTCTCCATCAGTTAGTACCACGCCATTGCATTTAACAATGAACGAAGTCTCGACATACACGGTCAACTACAACAAGAGGTTTGTAACATAATAATCATAAATTAACTCATATAATCTGCAAAGACGCAGGGAGCTTATATTTGGCGACGCGTGTGTCAGACGTCGATTCCTTCGCAATCTTCGGATCGTCAGAGAAGATTGCACAACAAAAGGTGAGTGAAGCAGCTAATTGCGACCGCGGCGCTTCGTTTCTAATTGTTTTCCACGATGCACAGGAGAAATTAGGAAAGGACCTCTTAACTATGTTAGAGACTGTGATATTTATAATATGATCTTTTGAATTAAGTGTTGGAACTAATTATTAAGGGATAGTGATTTTTGTAAACATTGTTAACATGGCGGACACAACGCAAAACAACAGTGAAGTTATTAATGAGGAGGGACAAGTTAAAGCTTTAGTCAAAGTAGAATGCGAGTTTGGACTTGAGAATACCACACTTAATGTAATGGAAGATAGTGGTGTAGTTAGTTTCGATTCAACGACGTCTAGTTCAACACCAGTGAGTAGTTAGCACTAACGATTTGATACTGCAGATGTTGAGAGAAATCAAACAGGAGAGTAGGAACGCCAATGAAGAAATAAAAAATTTATCAAATGCAATGGTTAACTTGCGAACTGAGCTCACTAATTCACTTAATCGGAAACGTAAGGAGCTCCAAAAGGAATGTGATACCAAACATGAAGAACTTGAAAATAAAATGCAAGATCTTAACCCAAAAGTTAATGAACAAGGTAAACAATCGAGCACGTTAGTTAACAAAGTTCAAGAACCAGTTAAGGCTCAAAACGATGAAATTTTTAAAATTAAGAGTACATGTAAAGGCAACAAAGAAACAATTGTTAAGTTAGTCCAAGGCGTACAGACGCAATGTACTGAACTGAGTACCGAAGTAGGCGAAATTCGCCAAAAGGTAGTGTCAGCCAAAAATGATTTGAACAATGTCAATAAAGACCTTATACGTCAGGAAATCAATGCAGCGTTACGCGAAGTTGATAACAGTATGGTTAACGTACCTCAAGTAATTGTAGATAATGGATTGAGCGTACGCAACTTTCAAGATTAAGATCCGAATCAAGGTATCCATTCAGTTGCCTTTATTAAGCAATTTAAACACGCGTTTCCAGGACATTATACGGAACGTGCGAAAATTGATATGTGCATTAGCCACATGAAAGGCGAAGCACATATCTGGGGCATCAGTGTGTCAGAAAATTATTCACAATACAAAGAACTTGAATCTGCATTCTTGAGTAAATTTTGGTCGCGAGAAAAACAATGGGATGTAAAATCAAAGATTCTTACACCGCCGAACCACGCAAGACATTATGGAACAATGCGTGAATATACGCAGAAATTTTGGAACGACAATGCCTATCTTGACGATCCGGTCAAGGAAGAGGAATTGATGTTAATTTTGATACAGAAGCTACCTTTCGCGGTACGTGCAAAGTTAGCACTCACTCCAAAATTGAACATGGAGCAGACCTGCCTAATGATCGATAGAATTGATGTACTTAAACATGAACGCGAATAGCGCAAGAGAATTAATGACGATAGTCATTCGCGTGGTAATAGCCCACCGCAACAAGAATTTATGACTAATGGAAGACCAAGCAGATTTGATAGAAGAGGGGACGGAAAACAAAGAAAAAATGAGTATGACGCACCGAACAGATTTAATTACAATCAGTACTCAGATCGATCACAGTATGAAGAAAACAGAAGACAACAATGATCACCGGAACAAGAATGGAGCCCAAGCGTAATCCACAGGAACGTAAACCGGTAAACTAAGTCAAGTTTCGAAGACGACCCGCTCCGAAACTCAAGTTACAAGAAAGGGGTCGGATGTAGCGATTAACGTAATCAAGTGTGAACGAGTAGATGATATTAAAGACGATTTGTATCGAGAGGATGAAAATAATGATCAAGAAATCTTAATACCTTTGGTAGAGGTGGAGGTATGCGGAATTATTGTGGACGCACTACTGGACTCAGCGAGCGAAACGAGTGCAATTTTAGAAAATCTATTTTCACAATTAAATAATCTGGTGACATTTCCAACATTCCCCGTGAACGGCATAGGTATTGTCAGTGCTGTAGGTAATAGAAGCAAACTCATTAAAGGTCAAGCTCTATTGAAGTTTAGAATAAATGAAGACGAGTATGAGCAGAGCGTATTAATTGTTGGATCTCTTAATATCGGATTAGTTCTTGGAATCGATTGATTGACTGAAATGAGGTGCAGTATTGAATTTGAAAAGGGTTGTCTGCGGACGAGAATAAGTAATGACGACAAGAAGATAATGTTTAAAGGATTTATTAATGAAGAAAATAAGGGCGCTGCGTGATTTGACGACTTTTGATGATTCTGAGGAAGATCCTGCTCTGCGAGAGAAGAATAATGATAAAGATGCTCTGACTGGTATTCGAATCAAGATTTAGACGTCAGAGAACTTGACAGCAGCACAAAGAGAGGAATTAATGGAAGTGCTGAGACGCGAAGTTGACCTTTTTCTAAATTACCTGGATTAATTAAAATATATATTTGCAAAATTAAAGGCGAAGAACATGAACCATTTCGCAGCAAATCGTATGCAATACCTTTAGCGAAGAGGGAAGCAGTGAACAAGGAAATCAAAAGGATGTTGACTAATCAGATAATTGAATATTCGAACCCAATAGATGCTCTAGGAAAAGGGGACGGTACAGTACGCATTGTTCTTGGCGCTCGCGCAATGAACCGCATCATTCTACCGCAACGTGATCAACCTGAAGTTTATAATGTCTTTTGCAAAAGTCCAAAGGAGTGAAATATTTGAGTAATCTTGATCTCACTAGTAGTTACTGGCAATTATTGTTAAATGAAGACAATGGAAAGTATACAGCTTTTCTACATTATAGAAGATCATATCAATTTCAAAGAATGCCTTTCGGTTTGTTGATATCATCGGCAGCTTTTATGTGTGCATTGAATGATGTACTCGGAGAAGGACTGTTGAAGCACATCACGCTCTATGTAGACGATATTCTGATTAGTACCGAATCTTGGGAAGAGCATTTAGAAATTCTACAGCAAGTACTCGAAGCATTTCGACGAGCTGGTGTAGCAATAAATTTGGGTAAATCAGAATTTGCCAAACACAAATCAAATTTCATGCCCGTGTTATTTCTTCTCCTGGAATAGAACCCGATCCGAAAATGGAAGCAGTAAGGACTTTTCCAGTACCGAGATGCAGAAAACAACTGAAATCTTTTATCGGATTTAAATGTCCTGAACTATGACAAGAAAGTGTCAATTAGTGAACCGTGTTTAGCTGTAAATATGCTACGTTACTGATGGACAAACCTTTGGACAATAGTCGGTAGCTATTGTGAGATTTTGAAGACTGTAGCTGCAGTGAGTGCATTTTATTCTCTGTGTTTGATATCGTGTGACTTTCTCTTATATCCTGTGAGAGGCGCAGCAGTGGACAACGGAGCGACGCTTGTAGCATGTGTTTTGGTTTTCAGGAAGCAGGCAACAGTGCACAGCTAAGCGCGCAGCGCGTTAGTCTTTTGTTACCTCACGCTGCCGTAATGTTATTTTATTGTTTTCATGCCTGCCTTCCAATGACCTTCGACGCCCGGTGCGCTAGGGTTTGGGGGCAGGAGGAGGTGGCTGACGTCACGAACAGCTGGCATCCGGCACTTGTCAACATAACGGGAACATGCCGCCGAGGAACCGTATGGCGGAATGCGGCGGTTCTTCGTGGGCGTCACAACAGCTCCTAGATCCTCCTGTCTCCGGCGGCGTCGATGTCACTCTTCCCTTGCATCAAACGTCGTAACTGAGTGTGACGACCAGCTCAACACATAGGACAGTGATAAAAGCAGAGTAACAAGTGCTGTGTTAAGTATAGTGTTTGTGAGTCCTCAGCGGTGACGATACCACTCCCCCTAGTGAAATCGTGTGAAGTTCTGCTCGGCTTATAGGTAGGGCCCCAAAGCAGAGTACCCAATATTCCTTATGGTGTGAAAAGTGCTCAAGCCAACAAACTGTCTTTTGTTTATAAATGATTTACTCAATGTAACTTGGTTGTAAATGGAAAATATTTCTTTAAAGGTATGTACTGATTTTTGTATAAGTAGTCTGTGTGCTGTGTGCCAATTTACAAATTTCAGTAGTTAATTAATAAAATGTTTTATGCCTGTAACTGTAGTTTTGACAGATGCATAGTGTCAATGCTTTTGTGTATATAGGTTTTACATTTGTATTAGGTTATTTAAAATTAGGCTCATTTATTCAGATTCCATTCCTTAGTGTCAATTATGTTCTTTACTGTGATTCATGTGTGTAATTAAGAGTAACCTTTACTGATATGCTTGATATCTCCAACAAAAGGGAAACTGTGTCAGTCACATTATCTTATCTTCTTTACATTTTTCTTGCTGATTAACAGACAGTTAGTAAATTATGTGTAAAGTTCTTGCTGTCATTAAATAATTTACAAATTGCTATATTCATTGATCATGTTTTATGTGTGTGGATATAAGGTTAATTAACATTAGTTATGTTTTGAAAGTCATTTGTTCTCAGGGTCAGATAATTATTGCAACTACTTTGACATGAAATACTAATTAGTGTAATTTTCAAATTTTGATTTTTTATTGTATAACTTTCGCTAGGACTTCTGAGTCACCTCAAAAGGTAACCTAGCTCTAGTTTTGTTTTGGTGGGGATGTGACGGTACTGGTGTGTAGTATCTGTAAGTGGTTGTTCTTTGCAGGGCGACAATGCCCAGTGACGCAGAGAATCGGCAGTAGAGGCAGTTGTTGAGGGGCTGAGTAAGGTGTAGGCTGCGTGAGCCAAAGGCAGTTGCGTAGCGAAGGATTTATCTCTATGTTTAATAGTAGTGGCACACAGTTTGAATAATAGTGTGTTTATGTTTGTGCAGTGTGATAAAGGAAATAAATCAAATTTTATTAGTTCTTAATGCATCTCCATCAGTTAGTACCACACCATTGCATTTAACAATGAACGAAGTCTCGATATACACGGTCCACTACAACAAGAGGATTGTAACATAATAATCATAAATTAACCCATATAACCTCAAAGATGCAGGGAGCTTATAAGCGGGCAATGGCAGTCGGCGCAAGCTGCGCCTTGAGCCCAGTCTCCTTTCCGTATGCCGCCAATTAATGGTCCTCATGGCCACTGAAGCACCAGTTGCCTGTCGGATTGATGATAATGATCAGTCCAGAGCTCTGAATGCCTCTGTGGCGATTGCTGGGTCCTCATGCTCTGTACTCTCTCTCGGTCGACGTCTTCCTTCTTGATGCTGTGTTCGGCCATAGTTCACCCATTCAGCCAGTACTGTCCTCCTATTGAAATAATGTCCGATTCGCCAATTACCACAACCGGCTACTTTGAACCCAACCACCGGTCCTCAGTCAAATGCGGACATCTGCATATATTGGTCACGCACCTTTCTATGAGGCGTAATTACTGTCTAACAGTATAAGGAATGAAATTCGCAAACACTTGATGCCCTGGTTTCGATGTGTTCCCTGTTTATTTTCCTTGACAGCTGCGTGTTGAAACAGCTTTGCTGCGCCACATATTCGTCCATCGGCCACCAAAATTTACAGTTTTGCAATTTCCATCGATGCCTGTATGAATATCAATTTGTGATCAATTTGCTAACTCCTACGTGCTGCGTCGTTTTCTTTTCTTTTCTTTTTGTCTTAGATCATGTAACAGGCGATCGAAAAATTTCCATTCGAAGGCTGTACAATCAAGAATAGGTATTCCAATCTGGCGAAATCGCCATGAACACATAAGCAATCGTCCTACCGACGTACCATGTTAATGATATCCCTTTGGTAAAACACCATGTCCTAGAAGTTCATAGCTGCCTGATCCATGTCTTCGTCCGACAGGTATCGTCGAACATTCAACGCCTTTTTCAAGGGACCGAAGGTGTGATAATCACGTGGGGTGAGATCAGGACTCCTGGGCGGGTGCTCGAGTGACTCCCACTTGAGTGATGATGAGAATAAGACTGCCCTCCGAGATCGATAACCATCTTGTGTCGAACCACGACCAGCACGAAAGTCAGTGCATCCTTCTGCAACAACGGTTTTAGACAGAAATGCTTGCGCATACTCAGTCTTCGTTCTCCGATGGATCTCAATGGGTGTTTACCCTTCAGCAGCCAAGAAAAGAATAGTAGTATGTTTGTGCTGTTGGTAATAACGTGGCCATAGTGCACATTTCAGTTTTTATGTACGCACATTGGAAAGACACGAATGCCACATTAATCCCTTGACCACATGTAGGTGCTTATACGAGGGTGAGTCAAATGAAAACCTTAAATTTGTAATAACAGATCGAAATTTCGCGCCGTTATCCTGTAAGTTGGTAAGCATGCTACAAATAGCGTGCAGAGTGGCCTGTAGGTGGCAGCATAGTGCAGATGCACACATACCGTCGCAGTATCAGTATAAAGATGGCCGCCCCACTTACGACTTGCACCAGGGAAGAACAGCGTTCTCTTATTCGGTTTTTGCGTAGTGAAGGTGTGAAACCTATAGAAATTCATGGACGAATGAAGGTTCAGTACGGTGATGGATGTTTGTCACAGCACCAAGTCTTCCAATGGAGTAGGAAGTTCGCAAATGGTGTGACTTCAGTGGAAGATGCTCCTTGTCCAGGTCAGGCACAACGAGTTGTGACTCCACAGAACATTGCAGCAGTTGAAGCCATAGTGAAGGCCTGTAGGTGGCAGCATAGTGCAGATGCACACATACCGTCGCAGTATCAGTATAAAGATGGCCACCCCACTTACGGCTTGCACCAGGGAAGAACAGCGTTCTCTTATTCGGTTTTTGCGTAGTGAAGGTGTGAAGCCTATTGAAATTCATGGACGAATGAAGGTTCAGTACGGTGATGGATGTTTTTCACAGCAGCAAGTCTTCCAATGGAGTAGGAAGTTCGCAAATGGTGTGACTTCAGTGGAAGATGCTCCTTGTCCAGGTCAGGCACAACGAGTTGTGACTCCACAGAACATTGCAGCAGTTGAAGCCATAGTGAAGGAAAACCGCCGAGGACACTGAATGACATTGCAGCATGTTTACAGATTAATCGTGGCTCAGCACACTACACTGTGCTCCAGTTTCACAAAGTGTCTGCAAGATGGGTGCCACGGCAGCTGACTCCTGAAATAAGAGAACGACGTGTTGATGCTTGTGAAGAACTTCTTCGGCGCTTTGAATGAGGTGTTGGCTTCCTTGGCTGAATCGTTACTGGGGACGAAACCTGGGTTCACTTCCACCAACCGGAAACGAAGAGAGCGAGCAAGGAATGGCGCCATTCCTCATCACCAATACCAAAGAAATTTCGAACAGAGCGATCAGCAGAGAAGGTTATGCTGACTCTCTTTTGGGACGAAAAAGGCGTCATTTTGGAGCATTACATGCCTAGAGGGACCACTGTCACCACTGCATCATACACAGATCTCCTAAAAAATCATCTGCGGCCTGCAATCAAATCAAAGTGACGTGGATTGCTATCAGCAGGTGTCATTTTGCAACATGACGATGCAAGACCCCACACTTCCCGTACAACAGTTGCAACAATCACAGACCTGCATTTTGAGTGTCTTCCTCATCCACAATACTCACCAGACCTTGCCCCAAGTGATTTCTATTTGTTTGGATGACTCAAAGACGCAACGGGAGGAGAGAAGTTCCGTTCTGATGAAGTGGTACGCCACGCGGTGCATGAGTGGTTGCACGGACTACCAAAAGAATCTTTTTCTAAAGGAATTTATGCACTTTGTAAGCGCTGGAGGACTTGCGTTGAGCGTGGGGGAGATTATGTTGAATAGTGATACAGCTTTGTACCACTTCTGCACAATAAATAACATTTAAAAACTATTTAAGGTTTTCATTTGACTCACCCTCCCATATCCACACAGGAGTCGCACAACGTTGCATGTACGCTACAGCAATGACTCCAGACGGAAACTTTTTGATCTACACTTGTCTTGGTCATCTTTCACTACTTTTTTGTTATTTTTTTTCTCTGCAGATGACCGACCTATTTCACTAGTTAAGCATTTATTTTTCTTTTAATTGCTTTTGTGACAACAATTCAGTCACATTAGCTCAGTTCTGAAGGAAACTGGGAGGTCATATGCAGTCAGCCACACAGGTCGCTGTGTGCTCCCTGATGCCTTCCACTGTATGTGAAACGGCACGGTCTTCGGTGGAAATTGATTCAGGGAGGGTAATAGATTGCAAAATTTGCGTGTTTAATATAACAAGTATCGGTGAAACGGAAGATTGAAACTGACAAAACTTATACCATATATTTACTGTGAAGCTCTCTACGTTTTTTGAAGTTAGGTTAGTTGATATCCAATCTTTAAGTACCAAATTCAACTGACAGCAAAAAAAAATCAGCCACTGCTGACTGCAACAAACATAACGTAGCTGTGTCGCAGGTCCTCTAAATGCCGAAACTCTGTGGGTTACAATCATTTGTTTGTGCACATTGACTAACACAAGAGACTAATAGAGGACACTGTTCTTATGGTAGTCACTCCAGATGTAAACCGATACCACCACACGACAAAAGTAAGAACACACGTTGTTAGAAATGAGACAGTCCTCAACGCTTGTAAATTAAATTTTATTACAATGCACTGCAGAAGTCTTACCACACTCATTAAATGACATGACGAGTTGTTTGTGATCCAAATTAGAACCCACTGTTAAGAAACAAAGCTTTCGTGTCTGATGTAGACTTGACTAGGCATAAAGAGACATACGTGTAAAATATAGAAGTTATCACTAGTATCAGTTTATAGGGCCAAGTATCCGAACCAGGATATAATTGACGATATGTTTAGCACTGCTTCAGGAACTCCATGAAATTTATATTGCCCCTGAGAAGAAACCACGAAAGGTATTTATCTTCACAGTCGAAAGCGTGAAAATTGACTCTAAACAATACAATGTCTGAAGTTCTCGATTTGATTACTCAGAAGATTTTGTCAAGCTTCAAGAAATCGATAAGTAAAGCAAATTTGAGTTTAAAAGATCTAACGAAAGTTCTAGGGTTGCAAATATCAACAATGTAACTGGAAAACATCACGTGTTGTTGCGAAGGTGAAACAAATGTTGTGTTATTGACACAGCCCTTAAATAACCAAGAAGTCTACGAAGGAGACTGCCAGCACTACGGTTGTTCGACCTCTTCTGGAATATTACTGAGCACTATTCGATCAATATCTGACAGGATTGACGGAGCACACCCAAAATATTGACAGAAGACAGCTGATTTTGTAGTGTAGCGAATTAGGGGAGAGAGTGTCACAGGCGTTTTTCTTTTTTTCCTTGAGGTTGGAGGCGGCAGGGATCAAGTAGCCGAGTTGGGGATGCGATATTAAAGCAAACGCTTTTTCACTACTTCAGGTTATTTTCACGACATTTCAACCGCAATCTTTCTCCTCCGAATGCTAACAGTTTTTGTCGCCACCACCATAAAAGGATGATATTACAACTGTAATAAGATGAGAGAAATTAGAAATCGCAGATAAAGATTCTGGTGTTCGTTTCTCTTGAGCTTCATACGTGAGTGGAATGGACGACAAAATGAAGTGATTCTGTGAACTCTTTACCAAAGACTTCACTCTGAATTACAGAGTAATCGTTTATCATTGTGATGTAAATGATGTGCCTCAGCAGAAGATAATTTCAGCACTTATTGTTTCAGAGACACTAAGTACACTTTGTAAGTGCTCATAATGTGAATGATATACTATGTATACAAAATTATTTTCAAGGCTGTGACCGAAACTGTTTACTTTTAAAATTCCCCTTAGTTATCTTTGTTGTTGTTGTTGTTGTTGTTGTTGTTGTTGTGGTCTTCAGTCCTGAGACTGGTTTGATGCAGTTCTCCATGCTACTCTATCCTGTGCAAGCTCCTTCATCTCCCAGTACCTACTGCAACCTACATCCTTCTGAATCTGCTTAGTGTATTCATCTCTTGGTCTTCCTCTACGATTTTTACCCTCCACGCTGCCCTCCAATGCTAAATTTGTGATCCCTTGATGCCTCAGAACATGTACTACCAACCGATCCCTTCTTCTAGTCAAGTTGTGCCACAAACTTCTCTTCTCCCCAATCCTATTCAATACCTCCTCATTAGTTACGTGATCTACCCACCTAATCTTCAACATTCTTCTGTAGCACCACATTTCGAAAGCTTCTATTCTCTTCTTGTCGAAACTATTTATCGTCCATGTTTCACTTCCATGCATGGCCACACTCCATACAAATACTTTCAGAAACGACTTCCTGACATTTATATCTATACTCGATGTTAACAAATTTCTCTTCTTCAGAAACGCTTTCCTTGCCATTGTCAGTCTACATTTTTATCTTTGTAGAATACATATTTTCTTAACCCGACATGTAATGGAAAGCTCTTACAAGAAAGAATGGTTTCCTGCGCTGTGCAATGCAATGCTTGCAATAAGATGGACATCCATGGATTGCTAATTTTGTTGAAATATTTTGTGGAAGCTACGTTTATCATATGTGTCTTATTTAACTTATTTTTCGTTAAATATGTGAACGAAATGTGAAAAGTAGATGTGCCTGCTCATGTTATAGCTTTAGCTACTTTAGTTTGTACTGCAAACTTGGCTAGGCTGATGAAACATTTGATCCATCAAGCAGTGAGTGGGGCTTTGTGTCTCGTGAGCTACGGGCCAGCCACGCTGGATGGCTGATGGGCTGGTCAGTCAGCTACAGCCTGGTGCCGAGGAGAGACTGAAGCGAGCAAACCAGTGGTGGCAGACCAATAGCCCTTCTCCACCACCCCCTCCTCTTTGCATCAATACAGGAGTAGCAAGTAGAAATACACGTCAGGTCTTTGTTGCAGTTACTCACTGGGAGAGATCAGCTCGATATAGAGTGTCGCACTTATAGAAGAAGGTGGATGTTCTATCAGAGAAGCTGGCAAAGTATCCCACTGCAACAAGATAGTGGAGGAACTACCTTGAAAGACACAGTACCAACAGAGCTCCTGGCTCATGCAGAAAGAGAGTGAGCTCACAGCAGGACAGGGAGCTAGTATCTGAGAACAAAGAAAATTCCTTTCTGAACGTGAAGCAGTTGCGGAAGGAGACCATCTTATCTAGCTCCAACGACACGATTTGCCGAACTCTGAGGTACATTGGACTGTATGCACGACAATCCACCGTGAGACAGGAGTTCGGTGAAGACAATGTTTTATACCAGCTGGCATTGACCGAACTCGATCGATTTGCACTGACGAGATGATTTTCTAACACGTGTGAGACTGGTTCTGATCTACTTTCCTAGCACAGTTGCGCAAGGGCGCTCTGTGAGTGTTTTAGAAATTTGGTGTCGAACCTATGGCCTGCAGGTAGGAAGATACCATCTCACACATGCAGGGTTCAGAAGAGTGCAGCAGTATGGTCAGTGATGTAATCAGACAATGATCTCAATGTCAGTTCCACTATACTTCCTGTAAAGGAAACGTTACCGCTAACAGAAATCAGTGTACAGGTTCAGGCATAACTATATGCTGGCAAAAATTGAAAATCTTAGATTTTCTTTACTAAGTTCTATTTTTACTCTAAGTTTGACTTCATGACATACCAATGTTAGCAAAATTACTTACAGGATGGTAAAATATTGATATTGGGTTTTCACTACTGTGAAGCGGAATTCCTTACTATTATAAGGTTCTTTAATGGTAAGATTGTTGATGACCATGTCTGCGGGTTGATAAAAATACAAACAAATTAAATACAGTTTGAGCCAGAGATATCAAATGCGCGAAATGCAGAATGAAAATACCCAAGGCCCAAGACTGAATGGGGGTTGGTAAAGAACAACCAAATGGAAATACACAATTAAACCAATTCATAACTCTACAGTGGCTGATGAATCCTTTTCGTCAGATCTGACATCTCCCGTTTCTGCTTCAATTAAGACTGACAATTCTGAATACATTTAACTACAGGTCGTTGTTGAATGTAAAAAAAAAAAATAAAAAAAAAATAAAAAAAAAAGGGAGAGAGAGAGTCCACCTCAGTTCTGAGCGTCAATTGAATATCACTTTAAATGCGAACATTTTAGGTGAGGCTTTACCGTGACTGTTATTGACATTAAATGAAACAACAAGTTTACTGTTACCAGTCACAGTGACTTGTAACAGTAAACTTGTTATTTCATTTAATGAATGTCACCTGTTGGCGTGGCGTGAGCACGCGTGTGTTTACTTTCAATCACCAGCAGAGGTGGCGACTGTCGCCGCGACCTGTGAACCTGAGAATCTATTCTAAATCTCTCTCGACTGTTAAACACCAGTCTGATGCGTTTCCTACGTCTTCAGGTGAAGCTGAGGCTCCTAGTTAATCCCTAGCTAAGGTAATAGACATGGCACACGCTATTTGGCTGGAATACAGTGTAGTTCGTTGCCCTCAAATCGCTCGCAAGCGCTAAATGTCAGTGCTCGGTGCGACTCTCCTTACTGGGAGACTTTGCAGTTTAACTCATTATGATTTAAGATGAATCTGTGAACATGTGTTCACATAATTACTCTCGCAATCGTTTCAGAGCAGCGCAAGTCACCTTACTCAAACATTTGACGATTTTCTGCAAAGCTGAGCCAATTAATCTGAAATTTGCCTAGATCAAAGTTGATGGCCACACGTTTGCTTTCTGCCCAGTCAGGGCATTCGTACTTCTTATAACTCCACCCACTAGAGCTTTTGTAGCTTATCACAGGCATAATTTATTTCGTAGGGTAGAGTTTAACTTCTGCTGCGTAATACTGAGATAAACATTTTTTCTTTCATGCATGTTTTAACGCAGCTAGCTACCGTGAGTCACCATTGTTTTCAGTTGGGTTTCTCCAGACGTCTTATCTGGGCTGGTTTCACCGCTTTATTAAAGCACAAACAGAACACAGTGTCACAAATGCTAGACTTTACTCCGATATCGACTCAGTTTTCTAATGCATAAGTGACGCTCCTCATAACGTCAAAAATGAGAAATATTCAAGTAGTCATGGCACGATCTACACTACAAACTTAAACAAATAAGACGATAGTTAAATACGTTTACAGCAGTAGCCCATAAAAATCGACATGGAGCATGCTGAAAAAAAGTATTATATCATATGCAGCATTGTAAATGTTGAACTCGCTGATTCGAGAGCAAAAAAGTCCGCTGCTGATTGTAGGCTCTATGCCCTATGTGTCCCGATCACTTGGCCGGACGCCGGTCTGTATCATGCGGACGCTGGCTGATAGCGCTCAAATTGGTCTTGCCATGATAAGAACTCACGCGCCCTTTTGTGAACATGTTTCCACAAGATTTCCCTATTACCGGCTTGTTAGAAAACGAACGAAACAGTGTCTGACCTTCTGTCACACTGATGCTCGTTGCAGACAGACGGCATATAGGTTAGAAGAGAAAGGAAAAAGGAGGGTCTGATATCACAGCTTTACGTTCGCACTGCATGGCATTAGCTGCTAGACCACGAACAAATTATTCACAACAACAGCTCAAGTGAAAGTCAACATTTCTCAGCATCGTGTGTTGCATACCCAACTACGAAAAAAACATGATGCCAACGCATGTGAAAATTGGTGATTGGTTGGACTGAGGCCAGCTTGTAATGGCTAAGGTGTGTGTTTGATTCCTACAGGGGATTCCAATTTTCAACAGCCACAAACATACTCTCTTCATCTCCAGTAACGCCAAGTAAAGAAAACAGAACTGTGCTGTTGTTCCAAATCAACATTAAACATGTCCTTTTGCTGCTGATAGGGACAGAGTTGGATTAGTTTTGTTTGTCAGCAGCAGAAGTCGATGGTTGCTGAAACTCTGATCCTAGTAAGCTGTCTTACACTAGTAATGTTATTATAGTTCACGAACCAATCATCATGCAACGTCATAGGACCCTCATTTCTTATTTTAAGTGACCTTGAGATTTGGAAAAATTGGTAATGGATTGGGATTTGAGCTCCGATTCTAATTTTTTTCTTGATCTGAAACCTTCGAGATGATTCTGTCCCATGGTTTCTCTGTTTTCTCAAGATGCCAAACTCCTCCAGGTCTCTATAATGGCGAGATATTAACTACTAGTGTAAAGGTATTTTATTGGTTGACACGTCTTCGTGAGGGTCAACAACGACGATGTTTCTATTAAAAGCTGTAAGACATTACAAAAAAGGTGTCGGGATCGAATCCATGCCAGGCAAAAATCATTTGTATTGTCGTTTCAGGTTCCAATATCATGCGATTGGTTAACGTATTTAATATCTGACACCTGATTGTGGTTAGTGATCAATTCAGATAGGTACTGGGTACTACTCCCCGTTCATCACCACAACTTTACTTCATGGTGTTCCACACTTGTGCACTGCATTTTATTACATACCTTTCATGGTTACTTCACGGAGGCAATATAAGCTTCATGAGGTTTCCGGTTCAGTGCTAAAGGTATCGTCATTTATTTCCGGGTTTGGACATTTGGCTCTGTAGACTGATAATGGTTAAAACTTCGATATTTTATATCTGTTTATGCCTAATCAGTTCTACATCAGACATGCAAGCTTTGTTTGGTTAACAGTGGGTTCTAACTTAGATCACAAGCAACAACTCGTCATGCCATTTAATGAGTGTTATAAGACTTCTGAGTGTCACTTATTGTGTTTTATAGTATTTGTTATATTATGGTATTGGTTTATATCTGGACTAACTGCCATGCGTACATACACATATTAACCATTGTTCCATAGATCATGAATACGACATTTTGTAATGATGTGGAACGTGTCACTTATTTTTTATTTTTATTAAAAAAATTTTTTTACCGTTACTACTTCAAACCTAAGAATTTATCTATTGAGCAGAAGGCCTTGTCACTCAGAAATTCACCGAGCGAGGTGGCGCAGTCGTTAGACTCTGTACTCGCATTCGGGAGGACGACGGTTCAATCCCGGCCATCCTAATTTAGGTTTTCCGTGATTTCCTTAAATCGCTCCAGGCAAATGCCGGGATGGCTCCTTTGAAAGGGCAAGGCCGACTTCCTTCCCCGTCCTTCCCTAATCCGATGTGACCGATGACCTTGCTGTCTGGTCTCCTTCCCCAAAACAACCCCAACCCAATCAGAAATTCTTTTAATTTGCTTTTAAATGTTGGTTGGCTTTTGAATACTATTTGGCAAGTGACCAAAGATTTTTGTGGCAGCGTAATTCACCCCTTTCTGCGCCAAAGTGAGATTTAATCCAGAACAGTGAAAATCATCCTTTCTTCTAGTGTTGTAGCTATGCAATTCGCTGTTAATTTTGAATTGGGATGGATTACTAATGACAAATTTCGCAAGTGAATATATGTACTGCGAAGGTACTGTGAATAACCACAGTTCCTTAAATAAATGTCCACAAGGTGATCCTGGTGGGCTCCTTCTATTATTCTTATTACACACTTTTGTGCAATGAATACTTTCTCTCTTAATGACGAATTGCCCCAAAATATGTCATATGAAAGCAGTGAAGGAAATGGGTATAGTAGGAAAATTTACTGATACGTTTATCACCAAAATTTGCAATAACCCTAATAGCATAAGCAGTGAACTTAAGCGTTTCAGCAGATCATCGATGTGTTTCTTCCACTTCAATTTCTCATCAGTGCACACACCCATAAATTTTGAGTCATCTGCGTTAACAACATACTTATGTTCATAGTCTATATTTATCAAGTGGTGTTATGCCATTTATTGTACAGAATTGTATAAACTGTATAAACATAAACAGTAGTTTTCTCTAATTGTCTCTTGTGATACTGTGTATAGTCTAATGTCTGTACTGCGTAAGGTTTAGAGGACTTGCAACACAGCTGTGCTACGTTGGTTGCATAGTTAGGTGCAGTAGACTGCACATTGAAATTCAGGTGTGGCTCATTTTTTGTGCTTAAAATGATTATGAATGAGACCATTTTGAACTTAATGATATGAAATTATAGTCCCATATTGTCAAATGCACATGTATCCAACAAAGGCATCTAAATGATAGAGAACAGATCTTGAAAATATTCACAACGTTTATACACAAGCAATTTAAAGTTGACTCTGGAACACAAAAATCTAAAATTAAAAAAGATGTAAACCTTGAGCAAATCTCATTTTCTGTCAAAACTTTACCAGTGAGAATGGTCTGCTGACTAATACTTCTCAGAACAGGAGAAGTATCGAATGAACTTTAGAAACAGCTTATTCCACTACAGTGATCCTACAACATTTTTTTACTTCTCAGAAATTTACGTAATGTCATGTAATGTACTATTTTAATGTCTTTTAACTTCTTACATTGACTGGTATTAAATAAAATAACCAAAGATATGATGCAAGTTATTGTTTTTTGTATGAAGTATGCACCAACTCCACGAGATCAAAAGCTAACTGGCAGCTAGAAACTCTAAGGGACATTACATTGAAGTAAAACAGTCCTAATCTTACCAGCTTCACACATTGTTGTTTATTCATTCCCGTGCACTGGAAAGATTTTTGGTTGCATGTAGTACAGTTGCCACTGCATCAGATTAGAAAATATACTCAAGAATATCCATTTTAGAACTTGAATTTTTTAAGAAGGTAGTTCTCTACCCCACTTTAGCTTACGTGTCCACAGAGCAAGCGTAGACGAGCACACACGCATACATACTGTAGTTTAGAAGCTGATCTTCTGCTCTTCCGTATAAAGCTGACTGTAATCTCACTCGCTCTTACCAATACGACTGTAACTGTTTAAGCTACAGCTTTTTTGAGCCACTTTAATAACCGAACTGAATTGAGGTGGTTAAGCTGCGTTATTATTTCAGGCTGGTTATTTAACTACTGCCTTTAGCTCACTTGCAGATGAAAAATTACCAGTGCTGATACCTTTTAAAATAACACCGAATCCAGAATATCAGTGATGACGTGTTATTGTTCATTCGTGCCGGTGGCAGTCATTCTGCAGTAATTTAGCCGAAGTATTATGATTTAGGCAGCGAATTTAACCACATGTTTGTTCGGCCAAAACAGAGTTTTCTTTGAAGGCAGATGACTGAAGTGTGTCAACAATAACTACATTTAAACTGTGGTGGTGTAGACTGTTCTTTGCAACAATTCGATTAACAATGTAGTGAATGATATGCAATACTTGAAAATTATTCCTTAGTTGTTGAATTTTCACAAAAAGCGATGAGGTTATGTGACACAAATTACATCATCACCTGGAAATACACTGGCGTGCATAACTTAAGGAGGAAAGTAACTTTCGCATGACCTGCTACTGCCAAGTAACACAGTTCGATGAAACTTGGACCATACATGAAAAATTCTGCAGTGTAGTACAGAATAACTAAAAGAAATACGCAATGTGAAGAATAGAAATTATGCTTTCATTCATAGACAATAATTACGCTGATGTGGCGCTACGGAAGAACGTTGAAAATTAGTTGGACTAATAGGGCAAGGAAGGAGGTGGTTCTCCACAGAATCTGCGAAATGAGGAACATATGGAAAACACGGACAAGAAGGGACAGGATGATAGGACATCTTATTAAGGCACCAGGGAATAACTTCCATGGTACTAGAGGGGCTGTAGAGGGTAAAAACTGTAGAGGAAGACAGAGATTCGAATACATCCAGCAAATAATTGAGGATACAGGTTGTAATTGTTGCTCTGAGATGAAATGTTGGCATAAGAGAGGAATTCTTGTGGAGCGCATCAAACCAGCATTGGGCTTACTGATCTCCAAATCTTTGAACATGGCACACTCACCTGTCAGTGTTATTGTGACACTGCACTACTTCCACGTGTGTATTTTGTCAGGGCTGTATTCGGCCCTGACTTAATTTTTGTGGATTACAATGCAAGACTGTGTCAAACTGCGCCTGAAGAAGAGGTCTTGGAACGAGAAAAGATGCAACGAATGGACTGACCTGCCCTTTCCCCGACTTTACTGCAACACGTCCACATGCACCGACGACCATTGAGAAGTTGCCAAGCGTGCCGGTGGAGGAATGGAGCGCCTTACCACAAGAACTTCTCACCAATATTGTAGCTAGCATGGCAGCACGTTGCAGAAGAAGAATTACCGGTCGTGGTGATCACACATCCTATAAAGAACCATGTTCGGTGTTTTGTAATATCCAACGGACCCTCGTGAATCTTGATGATTTGTGTCATTATTGTCTTTGAGTAAAATTGTCATTTCTTTTCGTCTCATTGCGTGAGTCTTCATGTTAACTTCTGATCTACATTGTTATCAGATCCTACTATAATTGGTCCAAATTTCATCGGTCTGTGTTACTTGGTAAGATACGTCGTGCGAAAGTTACTTTCGTCCTTACGTTTCGCACACCAGTGTAGCTTTACAATAGACCAGGAATGAGCAGCTTGTGAACAAGAGTTTTTCACTCCTTAGTTACTGAGGTACACAGACTGTCATTGGTCACTGTATTTAATAACAACATCTGTTATATTATGGATATAGATGAAATGTATTCTGCGAAAAACAGCAACACTACGTAAATTTGTCCTTCCTCGCAAATTTTGTCGTGAAGGTTGTGTGTTTATGTATCTTTCAATTTACCCATTGCCGAGGACAGACGACGTACATGAATAATCATACGTCCTGATGAATATGGAGTAGTTCCTTTCTAACAGTACAAGTTTATGCTGGGTAGCTGTGACAGTTACGAGTTATGGGAGAATTCTTTTGCAAAAAAGCGTCGAGCTACTTGATATTTATGTCTCTGCATTGCAAAACCACAAATTAAGTTGCTCGAAGTCATTCTCTGAAAAACTGCGTTAAGGCTACAAGACGTCATACTCACACTTATCGTTAATAATAATGTTAATCAATTCGCTCTGTAAACGCGCCACGTGGAAATGTTTCCTATGTTTGAAGTAAACAGCAGGTATTTACAGTCACACGTGTTTCGTAAACAATAGTGCAGACAATTTTAACTTGTATTTTTCACATAAACGAAATAAAAATATTTTGTTATAATGTAAGTCTTTGAAAGTGTATCACAATTTTCTTGAACAACGAACAAATCTAAGTAGAAAACGCAAGCTTAAAAGATTTCAAAACATAACTAGCGTTGAGAATATTCATACTTGAGTACTTTAGTTACAACTACTAAGGATATATGAAGTTTGGCTTGAGAGTTTTGAACTGGTCACACGCTATAAAATAAATTGCAGTATCAACCTTCAGGTGGTTTAGAATGAAAACTATTTCTGCGCAATATCAAAGATATATGGTTTTAATCTGATATTTAACTACTTGAAAATGTCAAGTTTTATTACGTCAGTACTATTTCTTCCTCGTGCAAGAGGAAATTTTGTTGAAAGATAACCAGGAATTTTCGATGTAAAAGGAAATCTCTCGAAGTCGGATTCCAAACCCTTAACAGAAGTCATTAATTGACAGGGAGCCATCTTTTGTTTCTTTCGGACATGTACCCTTCAAAGTTTTAAGACAAAGATCAGGTTTTTATGTAGCTGCTTGGTTTCTAGCGCCTACGAATTCGCTAAACAGTCGAGTTGAGTTCTCCAAGGCACTGTTGCGAAGAGAATGGTTTATAATTTTGACATACTTACTTTCGTAATTTGTGAATAAAAATACGAGATTGTTGTAGTTGCTTGTAGTTGCAGGTGAGCTGAGGATTATCGTATTTCATGAGCTCGATAGTGAATTGCGGGGGACGAGCTATTTTTGAGTAGCAGATTTAGTACCTCATGTTATCAATTCATCATATTTCTAACGTTTGTAAATTATCATACTTACTTTCTTAATCATAAATTGTTTCTATGTATGTGTTATGCTCTGTACCATTTATAGAATAGCCACGTTATTCTCCAGTCAAACTGACGCTTTTACTGTGTAACCGCCGTGTTAAATTGTTAAAAACTTAGTCAGCCGGTGTCGTAATTTTGAAATGAGAGTTAGTATGAATGTCACGTAATAAATATTTCGCGTGAAGCACCGTTGCGACAGAGGGAAAGGTCAACTGTGGAAGCTAAGCCACTGAATATTAAAAGTAACGTTATTAAGGAATACAGCCGACTGACTACAAAAAATAAGTACTGGTACATTCACGAGTGAGTGGCTCAAAATAAGTAAAGGAAATGGGTCATAAGTATAGCTACGTTGGTACATACACACTCATTTGTATGCAAACGTACGATCGGGAGAGAGGCACGTAGGTTCTAAGTACTATCATTCCCCGTGGCCTGGGTAAAAATAAACGTGGTTAAAATGCATTCATTCTTTTGAGAAAGAAAATAATCGTAATTCGTGATTAAATGAAAAGAAAGAATGCCGCGGTAAATATGAATGCAAAGTATTGAAATGAAAAGTATTGAAATTGACACTGGCGGCGACGAAGGGAAGGGGATGAACACATTCACGTACCTCTATTGTTGAGTAGCGCCGTCGTGAAGATCGTCGCCTCCATTTAAATTTTCCATACAAAATTAAAATAATAATTATCTTCCAGAGTTACAGGAGCTGGGATCCATGGTACCGTAAATGAGAAAATCATATTGTTGCAGAACTTGCTTCCATTATTAAGCAGAACTTCACCTGAAATTACAGAACACTTCGTTTATACGTCTAACCACCAGGACATGAGAACAACGGAAGGTAACTATTCCTAAAACTAATAAACGATGAGCGTAAATCTTCCTTTGTCCGTCAATGTTAAATACTTTTCAAATGAATCTCTGGTCTGAGAGTTGAGCAATTATCTATACGTTTATCAAAAAGAAAAAATTATTAAGTTTCTTTACATTGCCCCCTTGGGTGAACTGTCCAAAGAAATGTCAAATTCCGGACAATGATTCCAATCACTTTACACACTGGTAGTCCTTTCACTCCTTTATGCATGTACTTGAATTGCATCGTCCGTTTCTTTTACGGGTTTTTGTCATCACCACTTTGCTTATATATTTCTTGTGCTGGCCTGGCACTTAGCTAATCACTTGTTGTAACATTCGTTTCTCTCGTATACTGTACATTTATTGTTTTTTTAGCAATGAAAACATATCCACTAGAGTACACAAAATGTACACCAACTTACATACTACACACAAAAATTACTGCATCGTCCTTCACAACAAGTATATGAATATTACACTGTATTTTATACAAGTCCATAGTTCAGTTCTTTATGATTAGTTTGTAGCGCCATTGTTCCTGCGTACAAATAACATTTTCAGTAGCACGTTGACAAAAGTCTTTTCTAAGACTCTATAGCACATTTTTCCTGAAGATAAAAGAAGGATTAACAAGAACGTCGTATATTTTGGAGTGCCGATCCAGGCTGTAGGGTTAGTAAGGGTATCTAAATCTACGTGATTACCCTGCTATTCACAATAAAGTGCTTGGTAGAGGGTTCAATGAACCACCTTCAAGCTGTCTCTCTACCGTTCCACTCTCGAACGGCGCGCGGGAAAAACGAGCACTTAAATTTTTCTGTGCGAGCCCTGATTTCTCTTATTTTATTGTGATGATCATTTCTCCCTATGTAGGTGAGTGCGAACAGAATGTTTTCGCAATCGGAGGACAAAACTGTTGATTGAAATTTCACGAGAAGATCCCGTCGCAACGAAAAAGCCTTTGTTTTAATGGTTGCCACTCCAATTCATGTATCATGTCTGTGACACTATCTCCCCTATTTCGGATTAATACAAAACGAGTTGCCCTTCATTGTACCTTTTCGATGTGATCCGTCAGTCCCACCTGATGCGGATCCCACACCGCACAGCAATACTCCATAATAGGGCAGACAAGTGTGGTGTAAGCAGTCTCTTTAGTAGACCTGTTGCACCTTCTAACTGTTTTGCCAATGAATCGCAGTCCTTGATTTGCTTTACCCACAACATTATATACGCGATCGTTCCAATTTAGGTTGTAATCCATAAGTATTTAGTTGAATTTGCAGCCTTCAGATTTGTGTATCTGGAGCGAAAATTGTGATAAATTCTTCCTTATAGCTGCTTATTCTACCTTCAAGTGATTACTTGAAGGTAGATTTTGCTTTTCTATTCAAACTGTCGTCCTGTATCACGCCATCAGTCAATAATGCGAAAGTTACAAGTAACCGCACACGCAAACATTAGTCTTGCAGCACACTACGCACCGTTTAGAGTCGAGTAGCCGCGCACCTACCGCCGGGTATCAATGTGCGCGTGACGGTCATTGGATCTTTATGAACTGTTAAGTAAAGCGTTCGCAGCATTTACGAAATTACTGCACCTGCTTCAACTCGTGGTACGCCTTGGCTGTGAGAAGGGACCACAGAGCACCTTCTACGGTCACTGGCCGAAGGTAAGTACTGCACTTTATTATTTAGCTTGCCAACGGCACACAGTCTTAATGCACTAACACCTGTACCGTAGCAGGCTTCCTCGATTCACCAAGTCTCATTTATTTCGAAGTAGAAGGCCCGTGATATGAAACTTGTTCTCACTTGCCTCTATCCATATAACTCACATGTCACTGAATAAGCCCTTGTCACTGAATAACTCACTGTCGTTGGGTAACTGTACACTGTTCCATTCATCTTTACCGTTCAAAAAAATTGTAGCTCATGAGACCACTGGCTAAGTTTAAGTAGTTTATGCCCATTTTCGTTATTTGCTTCTGTATCCTCTTTCAAAACGTTATCTGTGCACATACTGCTCAAAATTTTTCATTACGCAAGTTGGTAAGTGAATGTGCTCTTAGAAAATACGTGCCCCTATACTCTGTACATCATAAGAATAAACCTGATGTAAACATTACGCTGTGTATTCTAACGCGTTTGCTTGAATCTCGTTGGATTTCGTTTCACGTGGAGCGGAAGCTAAAAGCTGTGACCAGTACAGTCAAGTACAATCATAAGGATACGTTTTATGCTGTGTTACACGCACACAGACTGAGCGATAATGTTGGACAACAGCTTTACGGTGCATTAAACTTGGACAGCACGGGCCAGCAAGTGGTCCAACTAACCTTCAATGATGTGAGCAGTTGCAGCTGAAACGTAAAAAGAGATGAGCAAAGAAACAATATAGCTTCGAATGTTATTTAATTTTTAGAGAGAATGAAATATTATTCGGAGAAACTCCAGCACTACCGCGCGCTTCTTAGGTGACGAGATAGAAAGCATAAAATGCACTCGTTCTCACCTGACATAGTATTCTAAGTAAAAACAAGAGTGATGAAAATTTCTAACTTCAACATAGCGTAATTTTTCTGAGCGAGTTGTGTGTAATGGAAAAGTATACAGCAGGGATTTCACCGTATTGTTGAATACTGAAGCCACTGAAGGTATTAATTACAGTCTCTTAGCCCTTTCCTTATCCGAATACGAGAAATACATTTCAGTTCTGGAAATGTCACCTGCTACGTTGATAACGAGCCTATCAGCAACAGAATACACGAATCTAACCAGACGCCACATTTTCTCTTCTTCTTTTTTGACGAGCCGTTGTATAGCACGCCAGCGATCGGCAGTGACATGGGAAAAAGCTGCGTGCGTTGGTTCCAGTACGTCTGGCCGGTTAACAGTCTTGTTACTTCTCGGGCCAAATCCCGCGACTTGGTTCCAGATCTGTTCTGTTGGGTTCGTATTGCAATGGTACAGCAGAAAATGTGAAAATGCAGCATTTGTATGATGTGAAAATCATTGTTTCTCATGTTTCTACGATACTTATCTACCTCTGTGGTATAAAACGATGGACATAGTCCAGATAAAGAGGATTTGGTTTTTCATTTTTGCCTTAAAAATTAAATAGTTATGTTTTCTTAATTTAAGCAACTTTTATGAACAGTCTTTCATAAAACATCGATAATTAAGACTTTGTATTTGAAATGAAAACAGGAATTTCGCGTCCAATATGTAATTAGAAACAAGGAGACGTGCATTATTCATAAAAAATGACGATGAATTCTATAATTACGAGATGCAGGTATTTCACGTCAGCAGCTCGTGGTCTCGCGTACGTTCTCGCTTCCCGAGCACGGGGTCCCGGGTTTGATCCCCGACGGGGTCAGGGATTTTCACCTACCCCAAGTGGGTGAGTGTTGTGTCGTCTTCATCATCATCATTCATCCCCATTACGGTCGGAGGAAGACAACGGCATACAACCTCCATTAGGACCTTGCCTACTACGGTGGTGCGGGTCTCACGCTCTGACAAGAAGCATGGGACTTCATTTCATTTCAGGTATTTCAAATTGAACGAGAAAAATAAATGCTGCTAGGGGGATTTGCACCAACGAACACATTAGCTGTATTTAGTTAACATTCCGTTTCACTACCGACTGCGCTACACGTACAACGTGGGTTTAAAAATCAACTGTATTACATACGGCTTTATAAAGGAACTGTATTACATACAGTCTCTGGGAAACCTTCAAAGCCTATTATCTCCGTAAATTTTTGAAAAATGTTAAGAACAGCTTATTTTTCGACACTTTTAACCGAATTCCACACGCGTGTTTCACTACGGAACAGAAAGCAGCTTGAGCCACTTTCATACTGCGCATAAACAGCGCGACAGTCAGAGCACAACGCTGCAGGGGCTGTGACTGTACACGATTTAAAAAAAAAAAAAAAAGTAAAACTACGTAGCTAAAGCGTGATTAACAAAAACGTTGATGGCTTTTAATACATTTGAAAATCTTAAAAAAGTTTCATTTAACGTAGCTTAGTAATAATATATCTAATACATAAGTAGGACCTACTTCAAAGAGCGTAACAACACCTAACAACACCAGTGTACTTATGATATGACTTCTGACCAATCATCGCGTTTGTGTTTGTTTACATCAAGTCCATTCTTATGATGAATGGATTATAGCACTACAGTTCGCGATCGCGATAATATCTTAAATTTCATAGGGCATAAGAGAACATTTTTTCGAGAACAGCAGCACTTCCTTGACTTAGGATCGTGCAACAAATGCACTTATACATCGAAACAACTATAAAAAAATGAATACACCACACGTTTTTGTAGATTGACTCCAAATGACGCAAAATCTGCGCTTCAACTGCCCGCGAGTTACTGTATGGTTGCCGAAATTGTGCAGTGGTGTGGATTCGTCGTTAAAGTTGTAAGTAGGCTGTATGTAAGTAGGCTGTTTATGTTTTCTTATCGGCAACGTTACGTAGCGCTCGGTATGAAAATCACTGGCTGTGCTGTGTGTAGTCTGTGGCCAGTTTGCATTGTTGTCTGCCATTGTAGTGTTGGGCAGCGGCAGCTGGATGTGAACAGCGTGTAGTGTTGCGCAGTTGGAGGTGAGCCGCCAGTAGTGGTGGATGTGGGGAGAGAGATGGCGGAGTTTTGAAATTTGTTATACTGGATATTATGAACTGATATATATATTATGACTATTAAGGTAAATACATTGTTTGTTCTCTATTAAAATCTTTCATTTTATAACTATGCCTACTAGTAGTTAGTGCCTTTCGTAGTTGAATCTGTTATTTAGCTGGCAGTATTGGCGCTCGCTGTATTGCAGTAGTTCGAGTAACGAAGATTTTTGTGACGTAAGTGATTTGTGAAAGGTATAGGTTAATGTTAGTCAGGGCCATTCTTTTGTAGGGATTTTTGAAAGTCAGATTGCGTTGCGCTAAAAATATTGTGTATCAGTTTAAGCACAGTCATGTATAATTGGTTCTAAGGGGACGTTACATATGTTGACCCTTAGCCGAGGATACCTCACTGGAATCTTCTGATTTTTTCTTGTAGTTTGTGTAATTAGTGTAGATTTTGTTTATTGCTATTGCGTAATTGTAGAGAGAATCTCCTTTGTAGTTGCAGTCTTTCATTGTTGTACAGTAAAACAGTTGTGGCATGCATGTAGATTTGCACCAAGTATTTCGCAGCTGCGCTTGCAATTAACTACATATTATTTTCTGTGCTATGTTAATGTGTTCTCTTATTTTTGCACTTCAAATTGTGCTCATCTGTGTTATCGTGTGAAATATTGTGACAATAATGGCGTGTGAAACACGTAACACTAGGCTCCAAAGTAAACTGAAAAATAATAATGACGACGAGCATAGCTTATCAGCACCACTGTGTAGTGAATTAACAGACATTCGAAGTAGTAATTTGGTAATTGTGCATAGGGAAATGGATCGGGCGGCAAACAATGGCGTAGGCAGTGAAACAATTAGTGAACAGGGAAGCATTATCGATCGATCGCTTGGCAACAGCTCGCCTCAGGAATCCGAAATGATAGGACACAATTTTGCAAATACTGTAGATACAGGTTTTGCGTCCTCACCGTTTTCTCAAATAAGTCAAGATACATTTTCTGCTTGTCAAAATGTGAATGTTGCTGGTGCAAATGCACTGCCGAAAAGCGTAGAGGAACAGATTCCAGACACTAATGCATTGTTATTACAATTAATGCAACAAATGGGACAAAATCTTCAAAAGTTAGACACAATGGAACAGAATCTTCTAAAGTTAGACACATTGGAACAAAATCAGAGACAAACACAACAAAAGCTTCAAAAGTTAGACACAATGGAACAAAATCAGAGACAAACACAGCAACAGTTACACACAATGGAACAAAATCAGAGAGAAACACAGCAAAAGCTTCAAAAGTTAGACTCATTGGAACAAACTCTCGAACAAACACGTGATGATTTAACTGCTGAGTTACATAACATTGAATCGAAATGTCAGAAAGTCTGTAATGACATAAAAACACAAATTTGTGAGTATTTCCAACCTATTTTTTCGCGTCATGAAAATGCATTACAGAATCACGAAGCAACCATAAAAGAACTGCAAACCATTGTTCATGAAAATCATGAGACTTTGTGGGCTAAAACTGACTCAGTTGCATCTACCGATTCGGTTACGCAACTTGCAAAAAGTCAGGAAAACTTAAAGGACACAGTAGATTCGATTTCAACACAAATGGACACTCTGAAACTTGGTTCAGAAAAACACACTGAGGAAATAAGTACACTATCGGAGAAAATAGCCGAACTTTCGGATCAGTTCACTAATTTATCTACGAAGGTAGATGATAATCTGAATGACACAAGACCTGTAGCCACCACTGGCACAGAAGAGTGCGAACAAATTAGGAAATTCAATCAAAATCAGAATCAAATTAATATGCAACATCAAAGAGAAATCCGGGAAGTACAAGATCAGCTGACACAGGTAATACAAGAATTACATATTTCAGAGGCCACTCGTGCTCCAATACGGGAAGAGGGACATAGAAATACGGAACAGTCACAAAATAATAACTCAGGGCACTTCGGAAATTATGAAAGAAATTGGCAAGGCGCATTGGATTTTGAGATGGAACCGCCGAAACGAAGTAACAATGAGCGATGTGCTACTCGCCGACACGATGATTTTGACTATAAGCTGTTCATTACTACACGTAAATTCAAAACGTGTAAGAATTCTGCCAACGACATTCATCCACAAGCGTGGCTCCATCAATTCTCTCATTGTTTTCCTCCCAACTGGTCATTGGAGCACAGGTTAGAATTAATGTGTGGCTACTTGGAGAAGGAACCAGCTGTAAGAATGCGATTGGTCATTCACGATTGTAACAGTGAAGGAGAATTTTACCATGCGTTCCTCTCAGCATATTGGTCTCAAGCTACACAAGACCGAGTAAAACATAGCATCATAATGATGAAACATTTCGAACAATTTGAATTTTCCAGTCTTGTGAAATATTTTGAAGACATGTTGCATAAGAATCAATATCTTTCAAATCCATACAGCCCTTCAGAACTCATACGCATTTGCTTAATCAAATTACCTGAACATTTACGACATATTATTTTGGCAGGACGTTGCAAAGACGACATTGAAGCTTTTCAGGGACTGTTACAAGAACTGGAAATTGACACTGACAATCGCGGAACGCGAAAACAGGAGCACAACAATTACAGATCACATCCCTCACAATTCCGCGATGACAGAAATAATATACGACAAGGCTATTCTTACAATGTAAATCGTGACCAAAACAGACACCACCCGTATGACAACCGTTGGCAGAGTAGTAATAATTACAGGGAAAGATCACCTCTCCGCGGTAATGACTATCACAGAGACAATCAGAGAAACAGACAATATGGGAACCAAAATAATTATTATCAAGGGAGACAGAATAACATTAGACACAACGGTCCAGCGCGCAGTTACGATTCAGGGAGAAATTCTCCACCACGTGACCGACAAGAAAGAAACTATGGAATCTACCGACATGACGACAGACGATATGATCGCAACGACAGACCTGAACTGCATCAGAACTGGCGGGATTGAAACAGGGCAGGACGCTCTCGTCACGATGAATTTGTAGAAGTTAGGTCTCCAAATCCCAATAACGATGCGCGGCAACAAAGAGACAATAGGCAATGACTCGCACCACTGGCAGCCACAAAACGTACTTATGAAACTGACGACATAGCTGCCGTAGCTAGTAATTACGTAAAAATGGAAGACATTAGGGACATCTTACTCCAGGAACACGACGTAAAACATAACAACATTGCATATCCTGTGATTCACATTACTGTAAATGACGTAAAATTTACGGCAGTACTTGGCTCTGGCAGTCCCATTTCAGTAATTAGTGAAACAGCTTTTAGCAAATGCAACAAATCGAACGATTGCCCCCCACTTCCGCTACGTAAGATTAAATTACAAGGTGCAATCTTTGGAAAAAGTGTAGATGTACGCCAACAAACGAACTTAGAGTTCTTTTGTCAAAGCCACAGCTTCTCTATGAACTTTCTTATTGTTCCATTATTGTCGACGGAAATTATACTGGGAGTAGACTTTTTGAATGAATACAAAGTAATCTTAAGCTTTCACGATGCTGAAATAAGTTTAGAGAAAGAAGGTAAGTCAATAGCTTTGAAATTTGAAGACTGGCTCTCAAACCATGATGAGGAAATTAATCGGCTTTACCTTCTGTTAGACAACAGTTCGGAATTTTCTACGGAACTAGACACTAACAATCACTCTGCAAGTACTGACAGGGATGATATCGATGGCATATTTGAAACTAATGAGTTAATTCAGAATAAAATTCAAACAATTGAGAATTGTAATGACACTGATGGGCAGGACCTTTTTGAGATTTTACAAACACATTCCACAGTTTTTACTCACAAAACAGGAACAATCAAGGGATTTCAATACCAATTTCGTGTTCGTGAGCATACTAAATTTTGTGTTAGACCATACGTAATTCCAGCACATTATAGGGACCGTGTTAGAACAGAAATACAATCTATGTTTGACGAGGGCATTATTGAGCCTGCAGTAAGCTCATACAACAATCCGTTACATGTTGTTGAGAAGAAAAATGGATCGATCAGGCTCATCTTAGATTCGAGACAAATCAATACTATCATTATTCCTGAAACAGACAGGCCGCAGACGATGGAAGAACTTCTTCAAAATTTTAATGGTGTAAAAGTGTTGTCTTCCATTGATCTCAGATCCAGCTTTTATCAGATCGAACTTCATCCAGAATGTAGAAAATACACAGCTTTCCTTTGTTTCGGCGTTTGTTATCAGTTTCGGAAACTTCCTTTTGGTTTGAACATTTCTTCGGCAGCATTCATTCGCGGGTTAAATTCCATATTACCTGAGTTCTTAAAACGTCACATCACCTTATATGTGGACGATATTCTGATAGCAGAAGCTTCATGGGAACAACACAATCGCATCCTCAACAGTTTGTTACGTATTTTTTCAGAATCTGGAATTACAGTTAACTTGGAAAAGTCTGAATTCGGTAGGTGAAAGGTGAGGTTTTTCGGACATATTATTTGTTCTGAAGGCATTCAGCCGGATCCTGAAAAGTTAGAAGCAATCAGAGCCATTCCAGTTCCATCCACAAAAAGACAAGTCCGCAGTTTTCTAGGTCTCGTAAATTTTTACCGTCGTTTTCTGAATATGCAAATTCTAGTTACACCAAAACTTTGTTCTCTCACTGGAGAAAATACTATTTGGAACTGGGACGAAGAAGCACAGTCGTGAATAATTTTTCTAAGAGGATGTTTCATATGGCTCGAGAAAAATTTCAGTATTCTTTACATTCAGAAAGTCGCCTTTGAAAACTTCATCACCACATCTTTAAAGGACATTGCTCTTGAACAAGATAAAGATCCGATTTGGAAAGACATCAAGAGCAAATGGCATGAAAAGACACACACTCAGATTCGGCATTATTATCTGGTTAGAAACCACATACTGTTCAAACGCTGCACTGTTGATGACAAGCTATGGGTACTTTGCATTCCAGACGATTTTGTTAATAAGCTCATTTGGTACATTCATTTCAGCTATGCACATTTTGGCCCACGAAAATGTTATCATATTCTTCGAACGACTTGTTATTTTAACAATATGGAAAAGAGAATTCGAAGAGTCTTGTCTATTTGTAAACTTTGTCAAAAGGCGAAACCATCTACTATCTCACATCGTGCTCCGTTGTTTCCTATCATTCCTTCTAAATTAAAAGAATTTGCTGCTGTTGATCTCTTGGGACCCCTTGTCAGAACATCGAATGGATTTTCGTACGTTCTAGTCGCTGTTGAACTTACTTCAAAATTTGTTTCTTTCACTCCGTTACGTAAAGCCACTGGACGGTCTGTATGCAACGCCTTTGTTAAAAATTTCTTACGTGAAGTTGGACACGTTAGTAAAGTCATTTCAGATAACGGACCGCAATTCAGATCTGCTGTTTGGTCACGCATGCTTCGGAATCATAAAATCAAACCTGTTTTTATTTCATTGTACTCACCACATTGTAACCCCACCAAACGGATAATGGAAGAAATCAATAAGCTTTGTAGACTTTATTGTCACAGAAAGCATCAGCATTGGGACAGATATTTACACTTATTTCAAAACGTGCTGAATGAAATGCCTCATGACTCCACTGCTTTACCACCTACTCTTGTGCTGAAGAATGAAGAACCACCGAACAGAATCAGAGAGCTTGTACCTTTCCCGAATACACGTAAACTTCGACACAAAGACATAAATGATTTGGCCCTCAAAAATATAAAATCTGCAGCAGACAAAAGGAGAAAACTACACGGTAAAGCAAATGCAAAGAAATTATATATTGGTCAGAAAGTTCTCATTAAAGCTCATTCATTGTCACATAAGAAGAAACACTTGAGTCACAAATTCTTTCTAGTTTACAATGGACCTTACAGAATCCGACGTATACCACATGATAATTGCGTTGAAGTTGAAACTCTGCGTACTAGGAAGAGTAAAGATTTACACCACATTTCACATGTAAAACCATTTATTGACAGATAATCTGATTTTTAACTTAGTCTTAGCAATTTTCACTTCACGCTACTTGTACAATTTGTCACACTGAGAAACTGTTAACATGCAACAATGTTTTGAAGTTCAATATACACTCAAGAACCAAGAGAACTTATTTAAACAGAAATTACGAATGCGTTGTTATTGCGAACAGACGACACAGTGTTATTGTGTGTGTACATTCTTGCTAGTTAGTTGCACGATTACGTAACGACTATAAGGCTCACATACTTAGAACATTTAACAGTACTGCTAATGAGATTTTAATGCAACATTTTGGTTTACTTGAAAATACATTCTGAATTAAAGTACATTCTGAGAGATACCAGATGACACAGTGGTTAATTTATGTGACAGCTACTCGATTATATCACGACGTTACTAATGAGTGACAATTTACAATGTTGCTTTTGCGGTGTATCTGTTTTATATCTGCACAGTTTTTCTGAATTCTTCTGTAAAGTAAAACATGTTTTAGTAGTAACTTTTGTGGTATAGCTACAAGGAGACAGCCTCTTTCGTAGCACAACAATACGTTACAGCACAGTACTTTCTTCATCACAACAATAAGCGTAATAACTACGATATCTATACGCAAAGCATTTGACTTTTGTTTATCATGAGGTAAGTACATTGACTTCTGCAGAACTTAGCTTTCGAAGGACGATACCTACGACACTTCCACAGAGATTATCCTACAACAAGACGCACAGTTTAGCGCTACAGTACACGTATTTGAGTGATTAATTTTGTACTTAAAACATTTATTTTTTAAGATTTTTGAATTACAAAGAAAGTTTTCTGTGATACATTTCATTCCATTGCTGTAATCTGTAACACCTGAGGGTATAATTACATTGATCCTCAGGGGGGTACACGCTTACTTTGTGTATCATGTGTTTGTCAAGCACAAGGAGCCCTAGCTAATATGGTATTTGCTTATACAACTTTACACATCGGTACCATATTCCTTTAACACATAATTACACAGCTATCTGATCATTTAACTGAGAGAGACAAACTTTTTTACTACGGCAGTGACAGATGTTTACGCAATTACAGAGTTGGATTACTTCACACTTACGAAATTGTATTTTGTCTGTACTGTGTGAACCCTTCATATTTTTTGGACCCATTGTGATACTATGAGAGCTTTGAATGATGTATTTGGTAAGGGAGAATGATTTTTAAGGTACGTTTGAGGTAGATGACACTTTTGACATGAGCAGAGAATATTTTTTAGGTTTTGACATTAATGCAGAAAGCTACGACGTTTTTGAGATTTGACTGAGGTGTTATGATGTTATTTTTACGACGATGATGTGTATTATGCTGTTGAGGTATGTTTATGATCAATAAGCTGATGTTATATGAGGAATCTGATTATGCTATGTAGTTATTATGATGAAATATTGATGACATGTTGATGAATATGAATATGTATATGTGTAATAAGGTAAGGAATAATGAGTATTGGTTAGGGACTCTGGTTTGTGAATAAGGTTGTTGGAAACCAAGAATCGTACTTTCATCATCATCAGTTATCTGCTATATTAGCAGGTCCTTTGCCTCTCCATTTTCTGCGATCCATTGCTTCCTTCTTAAGGCTGCTGTATGTTGTACCGTCCATCATGTCATCCAGTATCTGGAATCTCTTCCTTCCTCGCTTCCTTTTCCCTTCTACATAACCTTCTAAAACTGTTTTTATCAGTCCGTCATTCTTTCTTAATATATGCCCAATCCAATTTCTTTTTCTTTTCTTTATTACATCTAGTAACTGTCTTTTCTCTCCCACTCTTCTCAGTACCTCTTCATTTTTTACTCTGTCCATCCAACTGATTCTTTCCATCTTCCGCCATGTCCAGATCTCAAAAGCCTCCAGCCTTTCTCTGTCTTTTTTCCTCATAGTCCATGTTTCAGCGCCATATAGAAGAACACTCCATACAAGACATTTTATGAGTCTCTTTCTGAGTTCTCTGTCCAGACCGCTGCAGAAGATTCTCCTTTTCTTATAAAACGCCTCTTTTGCCATTGCTATCCTTGTTTTAATTTCTGTGGTGCACTTCCAGTTGGTGTCTATCCTGCTTCCAAGGTACTTAAAATTTAGCACTTGTTCTAGTGTTTCTCCATTCAGCACAATTTTTATTTCCTTATTTCCTCCTATTGCCAATACTTTTGTTTTATTTGTGTTAATTTTCATTCCATATTTTTTTCCGTTAGTTGCAATGGTGTCCACCAAATCCTGTAATTCCTTTTCCCCTGTGGCTAGAAGGACCATGTCATCAGCAAATCTCAAGCATCCTACTCTTCTTCCTCCAATTTCTACTCCTTTGTCATCTAATGAGCATTGGTCAATCATATTTTCCAAGTACAGGTTGAAAAGAGTAGGTGATAAACAGCATCCTTGTCTTACTCCTTTCCCTAGTCTGATCCAGTTTGTACTTTCTCCTCTCACTTTAACTGAAACTTTTTGATTAAGGTATAATGAGTTTATAAGTCTTCTGGTTTTCCAGTCCACTCTCTTTTCCCTCATAATAGTCGCCAGCTTGTCCCAAACCACATTGTCAAATGCCTTTTCTAGATCGATGAAGCACATATATAGGTCTCTTCCTTTTTCAATAAACCTTTCTCCCAAGATTCGTAGGAGCCCTATTGCATCTCTGGTGCCCGTATTCCGTCTAAAGCCAAACTGCTCCTCTCCGAGATTCTCCTCCATTACATTTTCAAGTCTTTTATTAATTATTCTTAACATCACTTTGGCTGCATGTGAAATGAGGCTGATAGTCCTGTGCTCGCTGCATTTCTTGGTTCCTTGTTTTTTCGGTAATGGAATCATTACTGTTGTCAAAAAGTCCTCAGGCCATTCACCACTGTCATATATTTTATTACATAACCTCAATATTTCCCTTATTCCATTGTGGTTCAAGCATTTTAGTATTTCTCCCGGTATTGTATCTGTACCTACTGCTTTGCCATTTTTCATTGCAGCAATGGCAGACTTTACTTCTTCCATTA
The DNA here is from genome assembly GCF_023864275.1 of Schistocerca cancellata. Taxonomy (NCBI): domain Eukaryota; kingdom Metazoa; phylum Arthropoda; class Insecta; order Orthoptera; family Acrididae; genus Schistocerca; species Schistocerca cancellata. Next base: position 956,361,312 of record NC_064626.1, read on the forward strand.
TGATGGTCGGTCCTTTCTCTTCATCACTTACACTGTTGTGTGATTCAAGTTCCAGAGTTTCTGGTTTGCTATTTGTGTCATATAGCTCTTTTATATATTCTTCCCATCTCTGGAGGACATCGTCACGATCTTTGTACACTACCTCTTCGTCTTTACTAAAAATTTCCATAGTAGCACTTCCTGCTCTGTTTTGTTCCCATGTCATAGTCTTTACTCTGTTGTATAGTAAGTCGTATCTTCCCTTCCTGTCTAGTTTTTCAATTTCATCACATTCCTCTTTTAGCCATTTTCTCCTAGCCTGCTCTGTTTCTCTTCGCAGTTCATTATTTAACCTTCGGTACATCTTTCTTGCTTCTTCAGTGTTCTTGTTTTTCAATTTTCTTCTCTCCTCCATCTTGGAAATCATTTCTTGTGTGACCCATGGTTTTTTTGACCTTTTCCCTTTTACATATCCTATATTTTTCTGTCCTGCTTTAATGATTCCTTCTTTCAGCATATTCCAGTACTCGTTGGCATTATCAGGTGCTTCTTTGTCTCGTAATGTGTTTAGAAAGTCCCGAGACAGCATTTCTGTAATTTGTTCTTTGTTGGACCTTATCTTCTCTAGATCCCACTTCTTCACCATTGTCGCCTTTTTCAGTTTTTTCATTCTTATTTCTATTTCTGCCATAAGTAAGTTGTGGTCACTATTAATATCTGCACCTGGTAATGTGTGCACCTTCTTGATTCCATTCCTGTATCTTTCTTCTACCAGTATAAAATCTATTTGGTTTCTGTATTTATCCCCTGGTGATTTCCAAGTGTAGAGCCTCCTCTTATGGTTCTTGAACCATGTGTTTGCCGCTATCAGCTGCCTTTCCTTGCAGAAGTCAATTAACCATTCACCTCTGTCATTTCTCTTTCCAAGACCATGACTGCCTACTATGCTTCCCTCTTTTCCTTCTCCCACAATGGCGTTCCAGTCCCCCATTACTATTTTGCAGCATTTTTTATTTTCGTCCATTATTCTCTCTATTACATTGTACGTTTCCTCTACAATTTGGTCATCATGATCTGAAGTTGGCATATACACCTGGACAATCAGTAAATCTTTTTGTGCTCCTTTCAGTCTTACACCAATAACCCGGTCATTTGCATAGTCTACATATTCCACACATTTAGCCAATTCCTTTGTCATAATCATTCCTACTCCATTAATTCCTTTTATTTCTCCTCCTGAGTAGTAGAATACATATTCATCTGACTGTAACTCTCCATGTCCATTCCATCTTACCTCAGCAACTCCTACGAGGTCCATATGATTCTTTTCCATCTCTCTTTTAAGGTTTTCTAGTTTTCCTGCTTGTAGCAGAGTTCTGACATTCCAAGTACCAATTCTCGTTTTGGTTTTTTGCCTCCTTTCAAGTTGTCCCCCCCGGAGATCCGAATGGGGGACTATTTTACCTCCGGACACTGATTTAACATGAGAGGAAGCCATTTTTTGTGCATAAAATGGAGACTGCATTATGCAGGGAAGAGAATCTGCGGTGGTATTCCGTTGCCTTCCGCAGTTCTGGAGGCCGCCCCTAACATGGGATACAGACGCCTTTTGCAGCCGCCCGCTCCGGGTCAGACGCTGCATGAGAAGTATAGGTTGGAAAATGAAAGACCCCTAGCCCTCGAAACCTAATAGCGTCAGGGTCGGAAAAGAAAAAGAGCTGGCCGAGGGTGGCCAGATAGGAGAGATAAAAGTGAGGAGCCCGGCATAAGTAAGTGGAAGCAATGCCAGGACTCAGCTCGGGACCCCGTGGTCGCCAGCCACGTATCACTAGGTGTGACTCCCTGAGGAGAAATCGTACTTTAAGAGTTATGAAATGTGTGTAAATGCGTGAATGTATCACAATGCCAGCGAAAATTTTTTGGACACTGTTATATCAATAGGATTTTGTTTCTACAGATTTGTAACGCAAATTCTTGACCTGTGAAATATTTTGTATATGAGACTGTCACTGTAGCGGAAACTGCTGTCGTAAACATTTCCGTAAGAAAGTTAAGTGACCACCTGCACATGCGTCATGGGCACCCAGTTGTGTCAGACACCTGGAGAACAAGCCTTTTCAGATGCACAGGTAGAAAAGAAAAAAAAGGGAGGCCATTATCCTCGCTTTTGACATACCTTTGTAGAAAGCACCACAAACACGACACGCTTACATCTGCACACCTGATTATGACAAGCGTCTTTCTCTAGAATTGAGGGAATTTTTACTGCGTTATGAAATGCCATATGGCTAATGAATGATGTGTCATGCCGTCCTTTGTACATATTTGCTCATTTTCTTTAATATCTAGTTTCTAGCTGCACTGCAGCATTGGTTAAAATAAAATTTAATATATGTACTAATATAGTTATTTTATGCCTACAGATCCAGTCAATAAGATATTTATGATCTACTTCCAAGAAAACGAGGGCACATAAATAGACATTTCCCTTCACAGGAATTGCATAAATAACTTCTTTACGATTTTGTAACTTATCTGCTAGTGTAAGTTCTCGTGATGCATCACTCTAGTGTTAAGATGTGACATAGGTATTAAACATGGCCATTTTTACTGTAATATTTTTTCTGCTTGAGCTTTGTCATGTATAGATATAAGTTTTATATTTTTTTATATTTGCTGCTGCTGTTTGCCAGGCATAGTGCTACTAAATTTCACTTTGTATTACTCTGTTAAGCTAGTTTTACTACTGATTTATTTTTCTTGTTGCTGCACATTGGCTCATATTAGTTGTAATGTTGCATTGCTTGGTAATTTAGATTTACTGTAGCTTGCTTTGCAATTTTCAATTTTTTTTTGTCATTGCTGTTTGTGTTAATTGTTTTGTGCTGCTGCATTGCCTCGTCCCTTAGTTTAGCATCTGAGCTCAGTAGATTTAAGGTAGCAAAAGGGGGGGTAGCCTATAAGAGAATGAGTTGTGAGGAATTTGAAGAAATGCACTGAGAGGTTATGCGAGAAAAATACAGAAAGCATGCTTGGATAGGATTTTTTTTGGTGGAAGCAAAGGTTGAAATAAGACGAAAGATCTATAGAATGAAGTTTTGGGTTGGACTGCAGTACCAAATGTTACACTGAAAACGAACCCTGTCCTTTCCTTTTGTGTTATCCCACTATGTGTTTGTGTACCCTTGTGTATTTGTTTTCTTCCTGTCTCTGTGTAGTTTCATAGAATTTTTTTTCTTCTAATACTAAGCTACATTCACTATGATGAGGAATACTGTTATCCTCAAATATAATTGGCATTAATAATATGTTATTTACTTTGTAAAGATGTTTAGACATTATTTATTCTGTTTTGTTGCTCACATGTGAAGGTGATGTTTTAAAAGTTATTCTGATCTTTATGTATGTACTTATGTCATAATTCCTGTAACACTGATGTATATGTATATTTCTATTCTTTTGTAAAGCCTGTATTACTACAAATGTTATCTGTATTGTTATGTTCTTTAATGATGTATTTTGTACCTTTGTAATTGTATTCTTATGTTATAAAATTGTAATTGACACCAGTTCATCATATTATTAACTTGTAAGTTACATTTCACTGCACACGTTTCTGTTGGTCATAGTATATGGACAATATGTGAGAAGTTGGGACTGTTAGTGTTTGCACATTTGTTAATAATTCAGCAAGGGACTGGATAACAGCATTGCTGGTTCTAAGGACAATTCCAAAAACTTTGTGAGTGCACAAGTGGTGATTATGGACTTGCTATATTAACTGCAAGACTCTTCAATGGTGATTGTGCACCCGCACAGTCACAACAGATGGCGGCTGGCCATCTCTACAAGGACTACAGTGGGTCTACATCTCTGATGACCCACCAATACCATTATTTCTACAAGGACTACAGTGGGTCTGCACCTCTGGTGGCCCACCAATACCATACTCTCTACCAGGACTACAGTGGGTCTACTCTGTGATGACCTACCTACCAATCTTCTTCAAAACGTCGAATGACTCTGCTGTGGGTTTGCTCTGTTGTGGCCCATTACCTATCTGCATGTCAAGAGTCAGCACTGTCTTTCCGTTGGAAGGACAACACTACTTCTTCAAGACTGCATGGAAATCCACTACTTCTGTGTGCAATTTCTTTTGCTAATGAGACTTTGTGAAAAAAAACTGTAATTACTATTATGATGAATGATCAGGACTGTCTTTATGGACTGTGAGACAATTTTAGCTTTTGACCAACATTGTATCAATAAGTGTGTGCATTTGATATCTTTGTTATTGTAATTATGAAAAATTTTATCAAATCATTATTGGCCACTGCCCAAAACAATTTGTAAAATTTTTTGTGGGGAGCATGGGGGCTATGTAAGTAGGCTGTTTACGTTTTCTTATCGGCAACGTTACGTAGCGCTCGGTATGAAAATCACTGGCTGTGCTGTGTGTAGTCTGTGGCCAGTTTGCATTGTTGTCTGCCATTGTAGTGTTGGGCAGCGGCAGCTGGATGTGAACAGCGTGTAGTGTTGCGCAGTTGGAGGTGAGCCGCCAGTAGTGGTGAATGTGGGGAGAGAGATGGCGGAGTTTTGAAATTTGTTATACTGGATATTATGAACTGATATATATATTATGACTATTAAGGTAAATACATTGTTTGTTCTCTATTAAAATCTTTCATTTTATAACTATGCCTACTAGTAGTTAGTGCCTTTCGTAGTTGAATCTGTTATTTAGCTGGCAGTATTGGCGTTCGCTGTATTGCTGTAGCTTGAGTAACGAAGATTTTTGTGAGGTAAGTGATTTGTGAAAGGTACAGGTTAATGTTAGTCAGGGCCATTCTTTTGTAGGGATTTTTGAAAGTCAGATTGCGTTGCGCTAAACAGTCGTGTATAATTGGTTCTAAGGGGACGTTACAAAGTTTCTATGCACCATGACATGTAGTTGTGTAACCATACACTAATACCGTGCCTTAGGGAGTCCGAATTTTTTACGTCACTTACCCAGATCCTTATTATCTTGATATACAAGTGGTGAAAAAAAAAACTTACAGCTACTTTATTTTAATACCAGGTCAGTGCTAACTGTTCTCTCCAGATACCTGTATTCATAAACTTAAAACTAAAACCTCCATGATCAAAAAATCATTCAATCAAAACCGTACAAGTACCTTCTGTGCTTATTTCACTAGTCACTAATTCCTCTCTGTGTGTCCTAGCTTAATGACGTATCGTGTCGACATTCACTTGCGGTGAAAACAAAATTGGCATTACTCTGACAGTTCCAGTTCTTTCCTTTATCATAGAGTACATAGTGTATTTATGTACAAAAACAGGTGTAACGTGTGACTCTAAACATGGTAAAAGTTCTTTAAGTCTCGGTGCGCGTAAAGTCCTTTGACTTTGTCGTTGTGGGGTACGCAATTAGGTAACATCCCTTAAGTACCGTAGTGTAAGGGCCAGTATATTTAATTTGCCACGTAGCGTTTCTCTTAGCTAATAAAGATGATTTAACTTGAGTTTTAAGCAAGATCTTCTCTCCAATAACAAATCTGGTTATACTATGCAATTTCCTGTCAAAGCGTTCCTCCCTACGATTGGCATTCTCCGTAATTTCTCTGTAATAGAAACTAGCACCTGTCTCTCGTTATCATCTAAATTATTTGTTCTCTTTGAATGGATAGGATGGGATTTATCAACTCGTTTTCTCCCCTTTTGTTATGAATAAGATCGGACGGTATAGCTGTTGTGTCGTAAATCGATAGATTTTTTACCACCTGTTCAAAGATATTTAAGTACTCGATCCATTTTGATTGCTTACCGGCTACATAAGTTCTCATGAATCTAATTAGCTTAGGGAATATTCTCACAAAGGGATTGCGGGCCATACTTTGATATCAAAATTTGCTGAATCTGCTGCTCCCTTAAAAATTGTTTCCAAGCATGGCAGGAAAAATTAGTTGCAGTGTCAGATAAAATCACTTGAGGTTTCCCAACAGAGGGCAAGTAGTTATTTAGCATAGGTCTGATGATAGACTTAGCTTCCGTAGATTTTGTGGCATCCAGTTTCACATATTTGGAAAAGACATCATATACGCCTATTATGTACTTAACACCACCTCTAGCAGAAGCCAGGGGTCCTGTAGCATCAATACAAACTAGTTGTAGCGGATTCTTTGGCAGTATCGGATGTAGTGCTGTTTCACAGTTCTGGCTGGAAGGCTTAGCCTTCTGGCAAACAATACAAGTTTTTAAAACTGGGTGTGCCCACCCATATTAGGAAAATAGCAGTAGCATTTAACTTCTTACAGCTCTTACGGGCACGGTAGTGTCCCCAAGTGAAATGAGTGTGACAAATTAAAGTCTCTTTATACGCTTTGGGAATACAAACACACCACAAATTGCTGTCTGGATTTCTCCTATAAAGTAAAACATCGTGATACAGTTGGCAGTGATGCCGCTCCGATACCTGTGGATTGTTGTTTAACTGAAACCTTACTTTTTTCAGCGCCGATTCTCCTCTTCCAGTTTAGCCATGTTATTACACCTATAAAAATATTTTCTAAACTTAGTGTCCTTTATAAGCATAATCCTAAACTCAGTATCCTGTTCTACCAGCTCCTCGAATTCAGGTGAACCTTGAGGTAATCGTGATAAGGCATCATAAATTACGTTGTCTTTACCGTTCACATGCATAATTTCAAAATCGTAGGCTTGTAAGAACAGTGTCCACCAAGCAAGCCAATTATGTAACAACCTACAAATGAGTAGAAAACTTAGTGCTTGATGAGCGCTGTATACTCGCACATGCTTACCAAACGGATAATTACGGAATTTCTTAAATGCCCACACAATAGAGAGGGAGCCTCCAACTCTGTTGTTGAGTACCTGCGTTCACATTCAGTAAGTGTCCTGCAAGCGAAACTGATCACTTTCAAATCTTTGGCGCCACCACCTTCAGTCATCTGAAAGAGGCAGGCACCTAAACCTGAAAAATGATGCATCGGTAGCGATCCAAAAGTCTTATCTCATGTCTGGGTGGCCAAGAATGATAGAGTTTACCAGAGCATGTTTTATGTCCTCGAAGTCAGCTTGGCACTGTTGTGTCCAAATACACTGCCTGTCCTTCTTTAACAATCTTAACAAGGCGGTACTATTTAGCAGCTGATTAGGTACAAAACGGCGGAGAAAGAGCACAAGCCGATGAACGCTTTTAGCTCTCGTTTTGTGCAAGGTACAGGAAAATTCGTAATCGCTAGCAATTTTTCAGGGTCAGGCTTTATTCCAGCGGGTGAAATTATGTGGCCGAAAAATTTAATGTTTTTGATAACAAACTTTGATTTCTTAAGATTTTCCGCTACTCCAGCTGCCAAAAATCTCTGCAGTATTCTCTATAATAGTTCTAAATTCTCATTCCAAGTAGATGTTGCGATTAATATATCATGAATGTACACAGTAAGCTTGTCTAGGAGATCAAGCCCTAATACAGTGTCAAGTGCAATTATAAAGACTCCAGCACTAACATTCAACCCAAAGCGTAAAACGCAGTACTGGTAGCATCTGCCTGCAAAAAAAGGCTGTGTACTTCCTGCTTTCAGGTGTTGGTGCGATCTACCAGTAAGAACTCCGGAGGTCAACATTGGACAGATACTGCACACCATGAAATGAGTGTGCCAAAATAAAGTCTCTTCATACGCTTTGGGAATACAAACACACCACAAATTGCTGTCTGGATTTGCTCTAAAGTTTTAGGCCGGGGGCTACTGGGACAATAATTTAGTTAATTTCCCGGGTGTCGGGAACGAGCCTCACTCTGAGTAGCGAGCTGCAGTATGGTGATAACGAGGTCTCAATAATATTCGGAGACAACATGCTTTATATATCCTGAGCTCGCTTTGCAACCATGGTATGGAATACGTGTTCTTGCAAAACTTGTCATGGGGTAGAATATCCATGTGGTACTGATACTTTCCAATAACTCCGGGTCGCGTACTGAACACACGTGCATATTCAAACAATAAACTTCTAAGTTCTTCTTTTTGTTGCGGAAAGATACCTGTGCATTCTTCTATCTTATTTTCGATTTCATCACGCTGCACTTGTTGGCACCACTTTACTGTCGAGTCATGGTAATGAAACGCATCGACCTTCATATTTGAATGTGTATGTTTTTACAAGGCTTACCAATCCTACGTTTAACCTTTATTAAATCTATTACACAATTTTGACCATTGATAAACAGATGACATTCCCAGATTCTAAATCAATTTTAGCCAACTTTTCCTTCAGAAAATCCAGTCCGAAAATGCATTGTTCTGTCAACCTTTCGACCATCAGGAAAATCTACTGGAATACGATCTTCACAGTCCTTACTTCTATCACGGTTTTTACTTTAATCAGCTTGTATTTGCCATTTATGGCACCTAGTATCATATAATTTTGTACTGGGTAGGTTGGTAGGGTCTTGTGACTGTCAATCTCTTCGAAAAGGGCTTTCGATATCACATTATTCTTGGCACCTGTGTCCAGTAATTTATTAGTCGGTATTTTTCCTACTAGCTTGAACTACACCGTCCTCTTCGTACAAACAGGGTATTTCATCGTTTGTCAACACATCACGTATATCAGCTTCATCTTGGTATCTCAATTAATTGTTATTCTGATTGCATTGATAGCCCCCATGACTATCCATGGCCACCATTTGAGGGCATAGTGTGCCCACATTTAGTTTAACACCACATTATTCTCTATTGGTGTCTCATTCGCGACTTCGATAATGTCTATGGCCCTCGGTGTTATTTATACGTTACGCATATCGGTCATTACTTGGTTCTGAATTCACTAGCGTGATATTATTTTGTGCCTGAAATTGAAACCGTTAGTTCATTTTGCATACTATCATTGCGTGTTTCTGGGATCGGCTAACTTGTTATTGCTATTGTGCTGTGGGTGACATTGATTACAAGCGTTTCCCCACTGATTTCTGCCAACCTGCCTATTCCAATTTCGATCCATATTGCCAGAATAGCCAGAACAATTCCTATCGCCACTCTTCCTCTTTCTTTCAAAGCCTTGCTTGTAATTAGAATTGTAATTGGAATAAAAATTGCCTCCCAAATTCGGGTTTTGCATTTGCGCGCTGCAGAGGCTGGATCGACAAAAGCCGGTTGTGGCTCAGCCGCGCGCTCGGCGTTGTTGACGCCGTATTGTGCTTGGTGATGCGGAGACTGATTTCCGCCACCGTTAAGATAACTATTTTGTCTGTTACTGCCGTGCCTTGCGTCGTTGTAAATCAAATGTATGGCATCTAAGGTAGATGAGAAGTACTCTAAATTGCTCTCAAGTACCTGTACAAGTTTTTCTCTGATGTTAAAGGGCAGTTTGACTTTCAAAATACGTATAACATCAGTTTGTGAAACTGGTTCATCCCAGAAACGCGTTTTGTTTATACACTTTACGAAGTATTTCCGTAAAGATCCACACTTTGGATAGTACTGTTCAGGAGCGAACGCCGATTTTCTCAATCATTCCTATACACAGCGGGTCCAGTATGTAGGAAGAAAAGCATTTTCGAGCTGTTCTAATGTTGGGCAAGTTTCAGACATTTCGGTCGCCCACAGTGTACCATCGCCTTGAATGTATCCGATAACATACTGAATCCTCTGCTGTTCGGAACTTGGCAACACATTCCTGAATGACTTGATAAAAATAACAGGATGTACTGACGTGCGTTCGGGGATAAACTTCTGAAACTGCCGATGTTTTATAAGGCTCTCTTCGAGCAATACGGTAGACATAGTTGGTTCTACTGTTGTCTGTTTCCTATTCACATTCTGGTGTCGTTGACTGCCATTCTCCTCGTAGTTAGGCGAATACATGTTAACATTGCTACTGAGATAGTTACTACTGTAAGTAGGCTGTTTTATGTTTTCTTATTGGCAACGTTACGTGGCGCTCTGTATGAAAATCACTGGCTGTGCTGTGTGCAGTCTGTGGCTACTTTGCATTGTTGTCTGCCATTGTAGTGTTGTGCAGCGGCAGCAAGATGTGAACAGCGCTTAGCGTTGCACAGTTGGAGGTGAGCCGCCAGCAGTGGTGGATGTGGGGAGAGAAATGGCGGAGTTTTTATATTTGTAAGAATAGATGTTATGAACTGCTATATATATTATGACTATTAAGGTAAATACACTCCTGGAAATGGAAAAAAGAACACATTGACACCGGTGTGTCAGACCCACCATACTTGCTCCGGACACTGCGAGAGGGCTGTACAAGCAATGATCACACGCACGGCACAGCGGACACACCAGGAACCGCGGTGTTGGCCGTCGAATGGCGCTAGCTGCGCAGCATTTGTGCACCGCCGCCGTCAGTGTCAGCCAGTTTGCCGTGGCATACGGAGCTCCGTCGCAGTCTTTAACACTGGTAGCATGCCGCGACAGCGTGGACGTGAACCTATGTGCAGTTGACGGACTTTGAGCGAGGGCGTATAGTGGGCATGCGGGAGGCCGGGTGGACGTACCGCCGAATTGCTCAACACGTGGGGCGTGAGGTCTCCACAGTACATCGATGTTGTCGCCAGTGGTCGGCGGAAGGTGCACGTGCCCGTCGACCTGGGACCGGACCGCAGCGACGCACGGATGCACGCCAAGACCGTAGGATCCTACGCAGTGCCGTAGGGGACCGCACCGCCACTTCCCAGCAAATTAGGGACACTGTTGCTCCTGGGGTATCGGCGAGAACCATTCGCAACCGTCTCCATGAAGCTGGGCTACGGTCCCGCACACCGTTAGGCCGTCTTCCGCTCACGCCCCAACATCGTGCAGCCCGCCTCCAGTGGTGTCGCGACAGGCGTGAATGGAGGGACGAATGGAGACGTGTCGTCTTCAGCGATGAGAGTCGCTTCTGCCTTGGTGCCAATGATGGTCGTATGCGTGTTTGGCGCCGTGCAGGTGAGCGCCACAATCAGGACTGCATACGACCGAGGCACACAGGGCCAACACCCGGCATCATGGTGTGGGGAGCGATCTCCTACACTGGCCGTACACCACTGGTGATCGTCGAGGGGACACTGAATAGTGCACGGTACATCCAAACCGTCATCGAACCCATCGTTCTACCATTCCTAGACCGGCAAGGGAACTTGCTGTTCCAACAGGACAATGCACGTCCGCATGTATCCCGTGCCACCCAACGTGCTCTAGAAGGTGTAAGTCAACTACCCTGGCCAGCAAGATCTCCGGATCTGTCCCCCATTGAGCATGTTTGGGACTGGATGAAGCGTCGTCTCACGCGGTCTGCACATCCAGCACGAACGCTGGTCCAACTGAGGCGCCAGGTGGAAATGGCATGGCAAGCCGTTCCACAGGACTACATCCAGCATCTCTAGGATCGTCTCCATGGGACAATAGCAGCCTGCATTGCTGCGAAAGGTGGATATACACTGTACTAGTGCCGACATTGTGCATGCTCTGTTGCCTGTGTCTATGTGCCTGTGGTTCTGTCAGTGTGATCATGTGATGTATCTGACCCCAGGAATGTGTCAATAAAGTTTGCCCTTCCTGGGACAATGAATTCACGGTGTTCTTATTTCAATTTCCAGGAGTGTACAATGTTTGTTCTCTATTAACATCTTTCATTTGCTAACTATGCCTATCAGTAGTTAGTGCCTTCCGTAGTTTGAATCTTTTATTTAGCTGGCAGTAGTGGCGCTCGCTTTATTGCTGTAGCTTGAGTAACGAAGATTTTTGTGAGGTAAGTGATTTGTGAAAGGTACAGGTTAATGTTAGTCAGGGCGATTCCTTTGTAGGGATTTTGAAAGTCAGATTGCGTTCCGCTAAAAATATTGTGTGTCAATTTAAGCACAGTCCTGTATAAATTTTCAAAGGGGACGTTTCACTATGTCCACAGTCGTCCTTATATGCATGCACGTTTTCAGCTTCCTCCTCTTCTTCTGCGTTTCTACGTTGTGCCTTAATGTCATGAAGTTGCTGTTAATTTGCTCTATATCTGTCTGTAATTTTGTAACAGATGCGTTCTGTTTAGTGTAAGCTTGTTCCGTTGTGTTATTTTAGATTTCTGTAATTCTGTTTCTAAAGTGCTGTTGATATGAATATCTTTCTCGTGCAAAAATTCATCAAACTGCCGCTCCTGGTTTTTAGTTACCTCTTCAACTTTAGTGACAGCTTGCATCATTTTTGTGTTAAATGTTGTGTGTTGTAAATGCATAGCATTAAAGCCTTCAGTTTTCTTATTTGGTCAGTCACATGCTTTGCTATTGTTTTTAATTTGTCAATGTCCTGATTCATATTATTTAAATCTTCCCATAATACTTCGATCACCCCATCAGCCACTTCGGTTTTTAACTGTGTTATCTGAGTTGTCATGTTGTTTTGCATTTCTGTAAGATACGAGTATTTTACATCAGTTTCTAAACCGCTCATCTGTGTTACCATTTGTGTGGTTATCTGATTTGCAAACTGTATCAACAGGTCAGTTTGCATAGCTTTGAACAATTTTAATAAGTTTGGCTCTGCTGGAACCTGCGTAAGTGCAGAGTCTGGTATTGTTTCTAGCATAGGCGTATTATCGCCTGCCGCTTGCCACACTAGTACCACTAGTCGCTGCAACCGTAGTATCGCTGTCGTGTACGTTTTCTACCTCAGGATTTATAAAAGGCTGAGCAAAGATTCGTCGTCCGATGAACTATTTTATTCATTGTGTTAGTTTGAGACAAAGTTTCATCATCGTTACCTGTACTCGTTAGTCAATGGATAACCAAGCTTCACTATTGCAGTAATTCGTATCACACGTAAACAAATCACAGATGTCGTATCGCTGTTCGTTTAAATTAATACAGTAAAATATCACTCTGCTCAAACAATAGACTAACGATCCAGAGTCCGACGCGCAGCTACTAAAAATTTTCCGCCATCTTGTGATATATTCACGTATAATATATTTACAAAAATCTACCAAAAACGCAGTTCTGTCCTACATTTAGGATCAACCAAAAGCGTAGTAGTGCTGTTGCTCTTACCTTGCGTATTTTCTTTTGCCGATCGGTTTTCTTAGTGGTAGGTTTAATGTTCCAACACTTCCTTCTCTTCCAGATTTTTAGGATAAATATTTGTCAATTTTATGGACTGATTTCGGTAACATTTTTCTTGTCTGGTACGCAGTTGGCGTAACGTGTAACAGAAAAAATTGGTTATAGGTTCAATAATGGATGGAAAAAATTACTGAAATATTTCAACTTAAAATTTGTACTAATTTATGCTATAACAAAGGTCATGGCACTCGCTCGACATTGAAATCGCCCTGTTAAATTGTAAAAAACTTAGTCAGCCGGTGTCGTAATTTTGAAATGAAAGCTAGTATGAATGTTTCGTAATAAATATTTCGCGTTAAAGAGGGCAAAGGCCAGTTGTGGAAACTAAGCTACTGAACTTTAAAAGCAACGTTATTAAGGAAGACACCCGACTACTACACAAAATAAGAGGGCATACGCATTCGCGAGTGAGTGGTTCGAAATAAGAATTAATACTGTAAGGGAAATGAGTCATAAGTATAGTTATTTGGTATACACTCCTCTGAGAAAGAAAATAATTGTACTTCGTGTGTAAATGAAAAGAAAGAATGTCACGGAAAATATGACCTAAGTATTGAAATTGACATTGGTGGCCACGAAGGGAAGGAGATGAACACATTCACGTACCTTTATTGTTGAGCAGCGCCGTCGTGAAGATCGTCGCCTCCATCTAAATTCTCCACACAAAATCAAATTAAAATAATCTTCCAGAGTTACAGGAGCTGGTATCCATGGTATCGTGAATGAGAAAATCGTATTGTTTCAGAACTTGCTTCCATTATTAAACACAACTTCACCTGAAATTACAGAGTACTTCGCTTATAACGTCTAACCACCAGTACATGAGAACAACGGAAGGTAACTATTCCTAAAACTAATAAACGAAGAGCGTAAATCTTTTTTTGTCCGTCAGTGTTAAATACTTTTCAAATAAATCTTTGGTCTAAGTGTCTAACAATTATCTAAACGTTTATCAAAGACCTTGTAAAAAAAAAAAAACTAGACTCACTGATGGCGCTGCAGTCGCGGGATAATTTGAACGTTCGCCTGGACGCCATTATAGTGGTTGTAGTTTGATGTGTTGTGTAATATTGTTGTTTATGAAGACCCTGATTCAACGTTGTATATTTGTTACTCGTAATTCTACTGTCTGTACTTTCCAATCAAAAGAAGTACAATGGTGAAGAGTTGTGCAGCGATTAATTGTACAAATAAATTCGAGAAAGGAACGAATATTACATTTCACAGGTATGTGGATATTTTAAGTTGTTTTGTATGTCAGTGCACTTGCTTAATAAATGTCTTTGTAACACGGTATTATCATAATGTCTGTGCATCTATTTGCAGGTTTCCTTTCTCAAAACCACAGCTGTTACAAAAATGGTTACACGCTGTCAGGAGGCAAGATTTCCGACCGACAGAATACCATTTAATATGTTCTGATCATTTTGAAGAAAGTTGGCTGATCGGTTGTGTTTCCACGGTCTAGGTTAGGTTGAAACTTGATAATTTGGTCGTGAGTTGCCAAAGCACTATGCCATATATAACGAACTTCTCGTCGTAAAATCTAAAGCAAGGTAGAGTCAGAAAATATCTATTAATATAGTGGGCAAATCTTCGAGTATTTTGATGCATTTTGCGTACATCTATCGTAATTGAACTACGAAAAATGCTAAGGGTCGAGTACATAACTTTTAGCTACGGCAGATTCCATGTAGTACGTAAGATAAATTCATAAACAGAGACTAGTTGCTGTTTGTTCATAAATTAAAAAGTATATTGTAGTAACGTAGTAACGTATTGTGACCTAACTCAAGGGAAGGCATTTTATAACCAAAAGCGATGTATAAACATTCGAACTCCGCGCGTCTGTTTACCACTCTAATGTCCGCCGCCCAGCTATTCAATTTGTCCGCTCTTCACAGCCGACCACTCATGCGGTTGTGGGGGCCTGACGTTTATCAATAAGAAGAAAATTATTAACTTTCTTTACAACTGCTTGCCACGTCAAGGGAGAGGACATTTTCTGGAAAAAGCCCCGTTTCCCTTCCTAGTTTATAATATTTTCTTTTAGGCTGTGTGCACCATGTAGTCAGAAGCAAATTATTTAAACCATTAATATTTCCTTTCAGATGATAAACCACATCCTCTCAAATACAGAAAATTGCCTCAAAAAATTGTCCACATTTTACCTGCCATTCAGCATATCCATTTTCGAAATCCCCGTAATTTCATTAGTTTACACCTCAGTTGGTGCTCTCCTTCTCTTAAATTTTTCGTCATGTTGAATGTCTCTTTAGTATCAAGCTGGGTTCATTACCTCCTTCGCATACAACTCGATTCAACAGGCTAATCCATTTACTTTAGGGTGCATCTCTTTTAAATTGCTCATTAGTCTGCAGTGTTAACATTTAGATAGCTCTTAATATGTTACGCTGCGAAAGTAATTGTAACATGATTAGGTAAGAAATTTTCTAGTCTACACTAGAAATGGAAGATGAGATATGGGATGCAAACTGTTTAATCTATTTCAGAATTTCGTTTCATCGATTTTGATCACTGCTATTGCTGCAGTCGTACTGTCCAAGAGCAGTTACACCCTGTAGGTTATCCAGAGCACTTCCTGTTGTCATGCGTAACAGTGTGTGACTGGCGATGAAGGCAAAACTGAACCACTCTCTACTCCAAAGGCGAACAGATGCAGAAAATTATGGTTTGAGTGTAAATGAAAGTGGGTACAACAGTATTAGAGTTAAAATTCCGCGCTTGTCTTCTGTGTAGATTAAGAATACAAAATATTAAGGTCTCCAAAACTGTCATTAAATGCACCATTGTGCTCCCAGAAACGCATTTCGACCTTTTAAAGAGAAAACCGCATTTTGACTGTGTATTATTGTATTTATCTTTCGTGCAATAGAGATTTCGTCTTTTATGCCAGTTTCAAATAAAATATTACAGGTTATGAGACCATTATTAAGTCATGTTTGTTAAGGCAGACAAAAGCAGGTGCTGCCTTAGTGCTGCTTTGGACTGTCTTAACAAATATGACTTAATAGTTGCCTAATTACCTTTAGAATTATACTTGATAATGACGTAAAACCGAAATCTGGATAGTACAAAAGATAAACAAAATAATACACAGCCAAATAGCCGTTTATTCCTTTAAAAAGAATTGCATAACTAGGGCTCAACGCCATCGAAAGCATTTCGATTTCTCGAATAATGCCTGTATTCTAAAAGTTGGTTTACCTCTATGGTGCGAAGAGAGTGTGCTGGAATGAACAGTGGCGCATTTTGAAAGTATGTTAAGCCTTGTGTGCCTAGTTCATGTCTGTTCTTTCATCTCCTAACACTGCCGTAATGCAAACTGTAAAAGTGTATACCTAGTGTGCCAGTTATTGTTCCGTAAATGGTTCCATCTCTTTTTTCGTCGAATTATGTAAGGTACAGTTCTGTCATCATCACAACGGACACACATCATTTGGGAAAGATTTAGCTATAATTCGGTTCTGGGGATTGCTCGACTTATGTAACGAGGCAAGTTGTAGTTATAATATGGAGCAAGTTATAACTGATTGCAGGACCAGAAACTGAGCAACAAAGATTGTAAAGCAATGGAATACTTTTGGCATTAATATGTAAAATTAGTCTCTTACAAGAAGCATTTGATGCTAACAATGGTATGTATGATGCGACCGGATGAGAGACACCGTATCAGCGAAACCAACGTACTGTATGATAGTCATTCTTTTCTGACCGATTTACGTTAACTCATACTACAGAACGCCTCATCCAATGCTTGTCGTTCCGTTCAAAGACAGACACTCCAAGACCCGATGTATGCCCGTGCCATGTTGCTATGAGTGATGGCAAGAACACTATCTGATCAAAAGTATCCAGACGGCCCTATGTAACACGGAACTCACCACTAGATGTTACGAGAGGCGAAACAGTCAGTACAAAAAGAGACCGGGAGTATTGTGTTGTCAATACAGTAGCAGTAACAGCGGAATAAGTCGGTCAGTTAGGAGAGCTCAGTGACTTCGAACATGGGCTGTCACCTGGGTAACATATCCATCAGGAACATTTCAGCCCTTCTGTAGCGTCCCTGGTCGACTGTATGTGAAGTGACTGTCACGTGGAGACGTGAAACAGCAACTACAGTTAAACAAAGACCAGGCTTATAGTAGTGGAACAAACTGTGTATGAGCACAATGATTTATGACGCTTATATAAACGAACATAACCTGTCACTTTCAAGGTCACCCCTAACACCTACCGCCAACACTCACACCTTCCCTTCTCTCCTAGGCCAATTGGGTGATGTACAAATGGCAGGAAATTTAAATGTGCATTAGGCAGACAGCCAGCTATTTATTTTAATGGCCATAATTTATGACCAACCTTATTACTATAATTTATTACACAGAATGGCCACTACAATCAAAACATGGCACCTCTAGATATTTACGTCTCCCTTACCTTTATTACTATAATTTATGATACAAAACGACTGCCTAATATTTTTACCAACTTTGAAAACATGATAAGACACCACCAGCACTGTGCTGATATAAAACTGCTGGTTTGTCATAATACTTAAAAAAGGTAATCACTTAAAGGAACTGGTTCTTATATTATGAATGTGCTTTATTTTATGTAAAAGTATATCATGTTGCACTTACTCCGCTATAAGGGACAAATGTCAAATACTTCATGCTGCACAGAGACATTGGCTCCAAACTACGTCAATGGTAGATGTGATGTGGCCACACCGGTGTTATAGGTGTGTCAGGTGGGTTCACTGTCTCTCGCAGTGCACGGCTGTCCCATTGTTTGCTTATAGGTCAGCAATTGGCAGTTCCAGGATCCCTTGCTATTCAGTCAAAATACCGTAGCAGCAGCAGGGGCATTGCACTGCATACAGATGCCTCATTGTATTGCAGGCTGTTTAATTATCTCTAACTCTGCCAGTCCATTCTACGGAGCAAAGGTGCGTGTACCCAGCAACCTGGAGGCCGACTCACCAAGCATTTGCTCTGCAGCAGTGCGCTTTATATAATTTCATCAAGCTGGCTTTTCTTATCTTGCCTTAAGTGGCACGTTGAAGTATTTCCCTAGAGTGATTATACACTCAGGACACAGTCAGAATAATAATATTCTGTCGCCTCCAGTTCGTTACATTTGAATAAACATACGATATATAATGCTTGTAATCTATGTGCGCAAAGGATCCCTCGAACAACGTCCTGCAGAGAAATCAGTAAATTTATAGTTCCACCCAAAGTACTTGCTCATGACATACTGCCACCTGCCAGTAGATTAGTTCTAGACATTAATGGAACCTCACACAATGCCCTGAAAAAGGCAGCATAGTAAATTTGTAATTTCCTGCAAGGCATGTGCGTATTATGTAATGCCTGCATCCTATACTCACAAAAGATCCCTCAGACATGCCATAGTAATTTTATAACTTCTGGCGGGGCATGTGTGCTCTATATTGGCTGTTTGGAGATTCCTGTTACCGATTTATAGACCTTGTGAAGGGAAATGAGTACATATGATTTTGAATAGGAATTCACATCCAATAACCCACTTCCCCCATCCAAAGGACATATATTTAAATCTTTATAAACGGGAGACTTTTTAGGATTTTTGGCCAGATTACAAATAAGAAAATAAAAATTCTAGTAAATAGCTTTCATTACCATTTGTGTATACATATACACATAGAAAACAACATTTTCCTTCATTTTTTTTCGTTTAGTTTTAATAATATCCTGTTTAATGTTTAACTTATAATTTAAATCTAGAATTAAGTATTAAAAGAATCTTCCGTCGGTTCTTGGTAGAACAACATTATAATAATAAATGAAAAGCACCAGTTTGCTCTTGTTCTACAATATTACTCTTATTGCTAACCGGTTTTCGGCTTACAAGGCCATCTTCAGACATTTACTTGTAAGCCGTAAACCGGTTAGCAATAAGAGTAATATTGTAGAACAAAAGCAAACTGGTGCTTTTCATTTATTACTAGAATTAAGTATTTATTTTTCCAAACGGTATATTGGTAAATAAAAAGAAGGTTGAATTCTAACACATATCTAATGTTTTCCTGTAAACTATCTCTTTTATGGCTTTAACAGGTACTGTAGAGCCCCTCTAATCCGACCTTGGATGGTGCGTCACTCTGGTTAGTCCGACCACGCTCAGGCTCGCGAGCCTGTGCTGACTTGTTACTGACTGGACGCCTGTCGGGCCACTGTTGCGGTGTCTATCGCTGTTTATATTGTTATACTGTACGTTATTGTGCAGTTTTATCCATTGTTTGCTTTATTCCGGGTTCTCTACGGTACATATTACTGTAGATTCATTGTATGTACAGTTGTCTGTTTTTCAACATGCCTGGATTCAAACGTAAACACGTAACTCTTTCACTAAATGAAAAATTAGCAGTGCTGCAAAGACTGGGCGAAGGAGAATCGCTTTTGAAAATTGCAAAGGAACTGAATGTAGGTGTTACGACAATTAAGGATTGGAGGAAGAATCGGAAAGACATTGAATCCTATACAGTTCGATTGATGGTGAAAACACTCTGAAGAATCGCAAAACATTAAAAAAGCCTAAACTTGAACTGCTTGATAACGCATTGCGGATGTGGTTTTGCCAAGAAAGAATGAAATGAACTCCAATATCCGGGCCAATTCTCAAAGAAAAAGCGATAGTTTTGCACAAAAAACTGGAAGCCGAAAGTAAATTTGCTGCCAGTGAAGGCTGGATTGATCGTTGGAAAACTCGTCATCGTATCCGATTTGTTTCTGTTTCCGGTGAAAAACTATCTGCCGATGCCACAACTGCTAAGCAGTTTTCTGTTAAGTTTCAAGAAATTGTAGAAGAAAATGAACTGTTACATTGCCAAGTGTATAACATTGACGAGACAGGGCTGAACTTTAAAATGTTGCCAACAAAAACGCTCGCAGCTTCAAATGAATCCGGGGTAGGAACGAAACAGCCATTCCTTGTAGCTACGCAGATGGTACCCACAAGCTCACCTTGTTCATCATTGGTAAATCTAAGAAGCCAAGTGCTTTCAAAAATATAAACTTATACTCCTTGCCGGTTTATTACCGCAATCAAAAATTTGCTTGGATGGACTGCAACCTTTTTAGATCCTGATTTTGCGACGAGTTTGTGCCATCAGTCGAAAAAGACTTGAAGCAAAAAAGTCAGCCTGTTGGTGCTCTACTGCTGTTGGATGACGGAACATCACATCCGTCTGAGGAAGATTAGGTGAAAGGGGACATAAAAGCTCTCTGTCTGCCTCCTAATGTGACCTCACTCATACAACCAATGGATCAGGGCGTTATCCAATGGTTAAAAAGGCGATATCGCAGAGAAGTATATCAGCTCAATCTTGGAAAAAATCTGACCCGTGGTGGACCAAAACCAGTGAAGAGGAAGTCAACGGCTAGGATGCCGGAATAGAACGTTCTTATAGCATTCCAACGGTAGAAGAGGCGGAATTAATCTCTACGGAGCTGGCGGAGCTCAGAGTCTGGGAAAGGCAATCTGCCTAGGAAATGGTAATCCAAAATATTATTCAGAGAGCTTGGAAGCTGTGAAGCTGTGAGGTGACGTTCGTAGTCCTAATAAACCAGTTGCGGCAGCGACTTTGATATCTGAATTAAAAACATACAAGACAGACATTGTAGGCCTACAGGAAGTTAGGTGGCTTGGAGAAGGGATACACACGGAGGATAATTGTGTCATTTTTTGTGGGGGAGATGAAAAACATCATGAATCGGGTACTGGTTTTTCTGATAAGAACAGGATTGTTAATCGGGTTAAGGAATTCCATTCCGTTAACAAAAGAATGTCTTACATAACAATCAAACACCAGTGGTACGATATAACATTCATAAATGTCCACGCACCGACTGAAGATTCAACTGAGGATGAGAAAGATGAGTACTATGAAGAATTAGAGAGAGTAGTCGATCGTATTCCAACAAAAAATATGAGAAGTATCTTAGAGGACTTTAAAGGAAAAATAGGTAAAGAGGATATGTTCATCCCCACAATTGGAAAACATAGCAGGCACTCGACCACAAACGAAAATGGATTAAAAATGATCAATTTCGCATTGCCAAAGAATACGAGAATTTGCTCGACGATGTTCCCTCACAAAGAAATACATAAAGGTACATGGTGCTCTCCAGATGACAAAACAGTAAATTAGATTGACCATGTTGTGACATATCAACGTTGCACTTCATTTAAAAGAGGTGTCTGAACGTAGAGAGGAGCTGAAGTTGGCTCAGGTCATTTCCTAGTGGTAGGAAAGATGAAAAATCAAGATGATTTGGAATCAACAACCAAAAACCAAACCAATACCTAATTTAGACAGCGAACGATTGAAGGAACTGCCTGTTAAAGAAACCTATGCGATTGAAATAAATAACCAATTTACAGCATTGCAAGATGCTGAGAAGGTAAATAGTGTCGAGAAGGCTTGGGAAAGAATTAAGATTGTAGTAACAGATGCAGCAGAAGACACACTGGGCAGGAAAAAAAGAAAACGAAGAAAAAGAAATGGTTCAACGAAAAGTGTCAGAAAACAGTGGAAAAGAGGAAAGAAGCCAGGATACTGTGGCTGCATTATAAGGTTATTGAGGAGAGGAGAGATACCTTCAAGGCGGTTAGAGGAGAAACAGCAAGAGTTCTACGAACAGAGAAAAGGAAGTATCTAACTGGAGTCCAAGAATCTATAAAAGTGGAAAGCAAGAATGGAAATTCAAAGAAGTTGTTTCAGTATACAAAGAAAAGTAAGAGGTTATCAAAGTGAAAACCTATTCATAAAAGATAAAAATCAAAATATGCTGACACAGCTGGAAGATATCCTCGAAAGATGGAAAGAGTATTTCTCAGAAATGTTAAATTCCACTGATCCGCATAATAACCTTCAATTACGCAATGTCTGATAGTGACAGCATTAATAATGACGAATGTAGAATCACAGAGCGGGAAGTGATCCACACCATTCAAAAGCTGAAAAACAACAAGGCAGCTAGCGAGGACCAGATATCAAATGGTTCAAATGGCTCTGAGCACTATGGGACTCAACTGCTGAGGTCATTAGTCCCCTAGAACTTAGAACTAGTTAAACCTAACTAACCTAAGGACATCACACACATCCATGTCCGAGGCAGGATTCGAACCTGCGACCGTAGCGGTCTTGCGGTTCCAGACTGCAGCGCCTTTAACCGCACGGCCAATTCGGCCGGCCCAAATCAGATATCAGCACAGATGTTAAAAGAAGCGGAAGCAAACTACACAAAGAAATTTATAATCTTATCACAATGATATGGAAAACTGAAACACTGCCTGAAGATTGGAAAACTGCAATACTTTGTCCCACATACAAGAAAGGAAACAGAACGGAATGTATAAATTACAGTGGAATCAGTTTGCTGTACATAACATACAAAATACTGTCAATGATCATTCTGGAAAAACTTAAACCTTACGCAGAAAACAATATTCAAGATTACCAGGCTCGATTTCGAACAAACCGTTCCACAACTGATAATTTGTTTACTATACGACAGATCTTTGAGGAATACTGGGAATTCAACAAAAACATCTACTGTCTCTTCATTGACTTCCAGCGAGCCTATGACAGCATCCACAAAAGTAGCCTCTACAGAACGTTACGAGAATTTAGTATACCCAGTAAAATCATTAGGATCATACAACTGTGCATGGATGGCTCCCAGGCAGCAGTGAAGTTCAGAGGATCCATATACCCCGCATTTCCAATTAAAACAGGCTTACGACCAGGAGACGCTCTTTCATGTGTCCTCTTCAACCTTGCATTAGAGAAAGTGGTTCGGGAGAGTAATTTACATCTATACAATGGTCTCCGATTCGAACACACTGAAGTAAAACTCCTGGCTTATGCAGATGATATAGTGTTGCTGAGTGAAACTGAAGAAGAACTGGAAGACATGTACAGTTCTCTCAGGCACAGTGCCAGCAAAATGGGGCTTTTGATTAACCAAGAGACAACAGAATATATGGAAATAGGGCGAGTCATAAACCCAAATCCTTACCTTGAAATTGACCAACATTCTGAATTCAGAAAAGTTCGCTTTTGATTAACCAAGAGACAACAGAATATATGGAAATAGGGCGAGCCATAAACCCAAATCCTTACCTTGAAATTGACCAACATTCTGAATTCAGAAAAGTTCTTAAGTTTACATACCTCGGATCACGTTTCAACAGTGAAAATATCATAACAATGGATATAAACGAAAGAATAGCCTCAGGATCAAGATGTCTGTACTCACTAAGCAACCCACTCAAAAGTAAAGCTTTGTCAAACACCACAAAGATTAAGATATACAACACTATCATCTGCCCCATAGTACTGTACGGTTCAGAAAGCTGGACGCTTACAAAGAATGAAAGAGAAAAACTGAAAGTTTTCGAAAGAAAAGTAATGAGAAAAATCTGGGCACCTGTGTTGGAGAATGACGTATGGAGAATTCGAAAGAACAACGAAATTTATCAGATAATGAAGCAACCAACTATCATCCAGAAATTAAGAAGTAGGAGACTGCAATGGCTGGACATGTGGCTAGAATGGAAAACAACAGAATCACCAAAAAAGCAGTTGAATGAATTCTCCAGGCAACGAGACCATTGGGTCGACCGCGTACAAGGTGGAAAGATGACATAGAGAAGGACATCGGAGCATTAGGAATTTCCGCAGGATGGAGAGAGACTGCGAGAGATAGAAGGCGATGGAAGCAGATAGTTGATGCAGCGCATGGTCTACAGTGCTTGTGTTCGCTGAGAAGAAGAAGAAGGAGAAGAGGCATGTAACTGCGGTAAAAAAACCGTATTTCATGGCAATGAATCCTTTATTTTCAGAATATCTGATGATGGGTAAACCCGAAACATAATAATAAAGTCATATATACATGAAGCAGTGATATTACATTGAGTGACCTAGCCTCCATTTGTGCAATATTGTTTATCTTATTCGTTATGGTCGCATGCTTCCTACATGTCTTCTTATTGTACCTTTAATCTAACACATGTCTACGTAGTTAGTTGTTACTTCATCGATGGATCATTTACACAATGGTACCAGACATGTAATCTTAACTGATTTAGGATACATTTTTTAAATTAACTAATTCGTACACAGAGTAATATTATCGCTTGTAACTCTAGATCCACATGTTGTGCTGTTTATTTTGATATCTTGTGCGTCATGTTTCGTACACATTTGTACAGAAGTATAAAATTAATCTGAAAAAATAATTTTACACGATCCAGTTATACCACGTCACTGGTCACTGACAACACAAGACACAAACACACACTACCCTACACTATACTGCACTACATCGGAACACACAAACACACATACTCACACACACACACACACACACACACACACACACACACACAAAATTTCGTCTGGCGTTTGGAGCCTGACGATTGTGTTGTATTTTTAGCGTTGTGCCCTTGGCACGTCAGAAACTGTTGAGTCAGTACCTCACTACAAGGAATGAGATTTTGAGGTCAAAAAAGCAGGAGGGAGTTAAAATTATCCACCATAACTCATGGGCGTAATATCATGCAGTAAGAATCACCAAACTATGACAGTTTACTGTAGAAAGATAGTTGTTTATTATTAAGTAACGTTAATTTTTTTTGCCCTTCGCTACTCTAGGTTATCTAAATATTCCGTGACCTGGAAGTATCAGTAACTTACGAGGTATGTTTTAAGTGAATTTTTAATTATTTGGATTCATATTTGGAAATATCAGTAACTTACGAGGTATGTTTTAAGTGAATTTTTAATTATTTGGATTCATATTGTCTCATAAATCTCGTTGGGCAATGCTTTTATTTTCTGAGTCCATCGTAAAACTTCCTGAGTCAGTTGTTCGCGTTTGAAATGGATTGTAATTAGATGCACCGAGATGATTCATGAGATTCATTCGGGACTGCAAGATATTAAGACAGCTTTACAACGAGACTCGTTATGCTTTTCATGTTGACGTACGACGCTGTGATCGTGTATCTATTGTCTTCCTGAATTCGACTCTTGAGTTGTTGAATGAGTACAGCGAATCAAAGCCAGAATGAAAACACAAGAGATGTGGTGGGACGAGACCACAGAAAAAGCCTGTAGAACTGAACAAGATCAGAGAAAACAGTTTGTGATAACAAATGTCAACAAACAAAATGAGGATGAATACAAGATTATTCCCCTTCAACTATGCTTCTGCCAATTACGAGGCTCACCCCCAGATGTAACCGAAAACTTCGTATACAAAAGTCAGCTCACTGAAGCAAAGTTCCGTGATAATACTAACATCGTGGGAGCAGATTTTAATAATTCAATAACCAAGTGGGAAACATAATTTTGTAAGGGATGGACGTGACAAGATATCCTGCGAAACAAAATGTAATGTTATCTTGTGAAAATTACTTACAATAGGTAGTTAGAAAGTATAGTCATGTCAAATGTACATTAGATCTACTGGTAAGAGATAGACCTGAGGTCTCTGAAGATGTCCACACTGAAACTGATGACCATGGAGCAGTTTTAGCGAGAACGGTTACCAAAGTACTAATGCAATCTAAAACAAGTAAAAAAAATTGCATGTTCCATAATGTGTACAAAGATAAAGCAGTGTCACATGTCAGAGTGGCACTAGAAAGATTTATCTATGGGCAGGACAATGTAGAGGGGAGCACGTGACCAAACAAGGGACAGATATGTACTTAAGGGAAATGTTCTTAATGTCAGGAACATTCCCCATATAGAAACTTGTAAAGAAACAGGGGGGAGGTGTATAGTGAAGTGTGGTGCTAAAGTATGAAAGATCATAATCGAAAGGTATTTGGTTGTTAAATATATGGACACGTGCTCACGAGTGGCATAGGGTCGCAAAGTTTTGCATAAAGGATGAGCTCTGTTTTCAGATGTTCCTTTCCAAAGGAATATCCATGAGTATTACCCAGTTCAATTCTCGCACCTCTAAAGAGCGATATATATATTAATGTCAGTGGCGTGGGTAAACAGCTGTATCTGAGCAATTCAGCAAGTTACGAAGGAATTCCTGTCAGATTCTACATGGAATTCTAAATTTAGATATCCTCATTCTCAACCATAACATACCACAGATCCCTTAAGCAAAGAAATTGTTCCCAATGGCTGTAATATAGCATACGTCACACTCGTCTCAAGAAAGATAACAGAAGTGATGCAAAAGGCCGCTGTACAATATCAATAACGTCCATATATTGCAGAATTATATGAAATATACTGAACTCAAACGTAAAGAGGTATTTTGAATAGAATAAAATTCATCATGCCAACCAGTATAGATTCAGGGAACATCGACAACGCAAAACTCAACTCACGCTTTCTCACATGACATCCTTGATGCAATGGGTCAAGGAAATCGGGTGGATGCAATATTTCTCGACTTTCGAAAACCATTTCATTCTGTGACACATCAAGCCTTAGTAACGAAAGTATCAAACAAATTTGTGGTTGTTATAATGAGTGACGTGAGAAATAAGAAACAAAGAATATCTTATATTAAAAGAAAAGCAGAAAGACTGAAGGTAAATTAATTCTACTACGTCAATTTGTTAGAGGAGAACACCAAAGTTATAGCACCAAGTGGTATCATGACCAATAGAACTGCGTGGTATCACTGTCAATAGCACTGCATGGTGACATGTGCAAATTTTCAATAAGAACAATGGAAGAAAACTTAGGGTTCAACGTCCCATCGAGTACTAGGTCATTACAGACGGAACACCAGCTCGGATTTAGGACAAATGGACCAGGCAGTCGACCATATCCATGACATAGGAAGCATTCGGGCATTTGCCTTAAGCGGCTTACGGAAATTTCAGAGAACCTAAGTTTCGATTTGCTGAACGTCATTCTCTTAAAGTCTCATCCAGTGTCCTACGACTCCAAAACTTCGCATTCTAGAAATGCATTTAGACCAGGAAAGAAAATGGCAGTAGGATTTTCAATTTATTGTTAAAAATGCGGTTGATTTGAGTTTCTCTATTTCTGTCTAGACTTTGAAATCATTTTAAAAAGACAAATTAGCAGATTTTATTTAAATTGTATGTTTCCATTGGATTGCTCTCTTCAGCTACAGTCATAATATTAAGAATGGTTCAAAATACTTAAAGCTAATTTAAAACAAAAAATAAACTATTTTTATAAAAGAATATAATTCGGTGTGAGACTTTTATGTAATATAGCAATGTGGATGTGTGTGTGTGTGTGTGTGTGTGAGTGTGTGTGTGTGTGTGTGTGTGCGCCCGCGCGCATGCGTACATGTTGAGAAAGATTACATATATTTGTGAGTGCAAGCATAGCAGGTGGCTGTTTGGTAGCTTGGGATTTTTTTAATTATACAGACGTACACTTATGAGCCAAAACATTGCGACCACCTGCTTCATTATGCGTTACTTCGGAACACAGTACAGAAGTTTTTCTGCGTGGAATGGGTTCGACCAGTCATTGGTAGGTTTCCAGAAGTACATGACACCAGATCTCGATGCACAGGTCACGAAAAACCCGGAAATTAGTGGCGATGCTGCGTAAGCGCCGAGGTGGCGCCAAATACCGTCCCAGAACTGTTCCATCTGGTTCAGTACAGATGAATTTGGTCGACGACTCATGAACGTAAGCTTACCAACGTGCTTCTTAAACTTCTGTAGTACAATTCTGACCTTGTGACAGTGAAGTTATGCAGCTGTAAGAACTCATTGCCATCGGGGAAGACGTCAAGCATAAAGCAAAGGGAGGTGGCTGGGTGGTTAACACACATGATTTGCATTCGGGAGGACGACGGTTCAGATCCGCGTCCGGCCATCCTCATATAGATTTTCCATGATTTTCTTATATCCCTCCAGGTATTGTAGGGATGGTTCCACATCCTTTCGTAATCCGAGCTTGTGCTTCTTCTCTAATGACCTTGCTGTCGACGGGACTTTAAGCTCCCTTCTTTTATCAGGTATGAAGATGTGCAGTTGATCCACAATAATGTTCATGTAATCCGTAGCTGTCATAGTGCCTTCGATTGCTATAAGGTTCAGTCAAATGAAAACCGAACACCCGCCACAATGAGAGCATGGAACGGCCTCACTCAAAAGAAGTCACTAAACTGGTTAAGACGTTTATCCCGCTGGGAGACGAAACGCTCAATTCCTGTTTCGTAGAACGCGGTCGGCCGCTGACGGATCCACAACCACATCCACTCTTGCACTTCCTCGTCCCACTGTAACCGATGTCCATGCACGTCTTTCTTCAGGTCGTCCAAAATGTGAAAATCACGCGGTGAAAAAAAAAAATGGTTCAAATGGCTCTGAGCACTATGGGACTTAACATCTGTGGTCATCAGTCCCCTAGAACTTAGAACTACTTAAACCTAACTAACCTAAGGACATCACACACATCCATGCCCGAGGCAGGATTCGAACCTGCGACCGTAGCGGTCACGCGGTTCCAGACTGAAGCGCCTTTAACCGCACGGCCACACCGGCCGGCACGCGGTGAAAGATCCGGGCTGTACGGAGGATATTCTCAGGTTTTCTAACTAAATCGATGAAGCTTAGCTCTTCATCCGATTGGCAGTTTGGGGCTCGTCGTTATCGTGCAACATAATCATTTCGTCCGACAACATTCCTGGCCGTTTTGACTTTATGGCGCTTCACAGTTTCTGTAAAGCATCTTCATAACGCTGCGCACTGATTGTGATTCCACGGTCGAGGAATTCGATAAGCAGAAGGCTCCTGCAGTTAAAGAGAGGACCCTAGTGAGCTTACCGGAACTAGTAGGAGTAATCCACTAAATTACAGGCCCATATCGTTAACGTCGATATGCAGCAGGATTTTAGAACATATATCGTGTTCGAACATTATGAATTATCTCGAACGAAATAGTCTATTGACACACAGTCAACATGGATTTAGAAAACATCGATCCTGTGAAACACAACTAGCTCTATATTCACATGTAGTGCTGAGTGCTATTGACAAGGGATTTCAGATCGATTCCATATTCCTGGATTTCCGAAAGGCTTTTGACACTGTACCACACAAGCGGCTCGTAGTGAAATTGCGTGCTTATGGAATGTCCTCTCAGTTATGTTACTGGATTTGCGATTTCCTGTCAGAGAGGTCACAGTTCGTAGTAACAGACGGAAAGTCATCGAATAAAACAGAAGTGATTTCTGGCGTTCCCCAAGGTAGTGTTATAGGCCCTTTGCTGTTCCTTATCTATATAAACGATTTGGGACACAATCTGA
Organism: Schistocerca cancellata; assembly: GCF_023864275.1. Lineage (NCBI taxonomy): Eukaryota > Metazoa > Arthropoda > Insecta > Orthoptera > Acrididae > Schistocerca > Schistocerca cancellata. Next base: position 956,390,757 of record NC_064626.1, read on the forward strand.
GCAGCCGTCTTCGGTTGTTTGCAGATGAGGCTGTCGTTTATCGACTAACAAAGTCATCAGAAGATCAAAACAAACTGCAAAAAGATTTAGAAAAAATATCTAAATGGAGCGAAAAGTGGCAGTTGACCCCAAATAACGAAAAGTGTGAGGTCATCTACATGAGTGCTAAAAGGAACTCGTTAAACTTCGGTTACAGGATAAATCAGTCTAATCTAAAAGGCGTAAATTCAACTAAATACCTAGGTATTACAATTACGAACAACTTAAATTGGAAAGAACACATAGAAAATGTTGTGGGGAAGGTTAACCAAAGACTACGTTTTATTGGCAGGACACTTAGAAAATGTAACAGACCTACTCTTTTAGAATACTGCTGCGCGGTGTGGGATCTTTACCAGATAGGACTGACGGAGTACATCGAAAAAGTTCAAAGAAAGGCAGCACGTTTTGTACGCGAAATATGGGAGAGAGTGTCACAGAAATGGATTTGGGCTAGAAATCTTTAAAAGAAAGGTGTTTTTTGTTGCGACGGAATCTTCTCACGAAATTCCAATCACCATTTTCTCCTCCAAATGCGAAAATATTTTGTTGACACTCACCTACATACGGAGGAACGATCACCACGTTAGAATAAGGGAAACCAGAGCTCGTACGGAAAGATATAGGTGTTCATGCTTTCCGCGCTCTATACGAGACTGGAATAATAGAGAATTGTGAAGGTGGTTCGATGAACCCTCTGCCACGCACTTAAATGTGATTTGCAGAGTATCTGAACCGTGATTTATTTTCGAAGAAAATTCTTAAGATTTTATTTTATTTACTAGCGATTCATTAAGAACATTAACACATTTAATCACACTATGTAAGCATGGAAGTAGTTGCCAGGGAGTAACTGATGAAATCTTAACCAAATTCCTTTTAACAAATGGGAATTTTATTCACTTTAATAGTGGCTAACAGCATTTTTTGAAAGAAACAGATTTAAAATTATAATCAGATAACACCCTCTAAATATAAAAGTTACAATTTACTGCCGGCCAGACTGGCCGTGCGGTTCTAGGCGCTACAGTCTGGAGCCGCGTGACCGCTACGGTCGCAGGTTCGAATCCTGCCTTGGGCATGGATGTGTGTGATGTCCTTAGGTTAGTTAGGTTTAAGTAGTTCTAAGTTCTAGGGGACTGATGACCACAGCAGTTAAGTCCCATAGTGCTCAGAGCCATTTGAACCATTTGAACAATTTATTCAGAGGCAGAAAGAAACAAGTTTTGACTGTATGCCCTTTCGGGCAGAGAACCTTGCCGCTCCCTTTTGAGACGGCCGTAGTTACGACCGCTCACAACAGCCTCTGAAAGACTACACTGGAGCAAATCTGCAACACACCATATAACTTTAACCTAAGTGTTTTAACAATTTACACAAGGACACAAACTATGCACCCCCCGTAGGAGGGATGGAAATGGTACAAAACCCTAACAATTAAAATATTAACCTTGCCACCGAACGTGCAACTTGATTTTAACTTCTAAGAAAAGTTTTACGGTGACAGGGTGGCAACTTTATATCCTAAAATGATCATTTAAATAAAAGCCCATGAAATACAATCTTATGTAAAATTCTACAAGGCTGGTCAAACAATAGTTAAGTTGCTCTACAGTACACAGATACCGCCTCTCAAGATCATAGGCAATAATATCAAAGTTTCCAAAGATCAAAACATATTTCAGGTATTAGGCCGTTACACTCCAAGCAATAACTTCGGTAACACACCAAATCCGACAAACATGACAGAGGCAGCTACTAACGTACGGTAGGTTGATAGGGAGATAACCGAACAACCCGAACTGCAGGTTGCTCTAACCCGCCCCTACTCCACAAGTGAAAAACGGACCACCCAATTTATAAGCAACCACCTTCCCGCGGGTGGGCAAACGGAGAAGAATGGTGGAACGAGCCTAAAGCAAAACGGCTAGTGACCTCACCAAGAAAACAAGTAGAATTTAACAAGAGTAAATCAAACAACATATCACCAATCACTTAACTTCTAATAAACTGCGATTTCTCGAGAAGACCTGGCGCAGCACCCCCCAAATCGCTCTCACGAACCGTCAGCTGCCAGCCGCTTCAACGGACGCAGGAAGTCGGGCCGATCTCCCGTCTCTATGCGTCGCAGCTTGCACCGTCCAGACTGATGTCATGGGTTGACTCCTATTGCTCTCGTGTCGACCACGAAGTCACTACCCCTCGCTATACGCCGCGGCCCACTGGACTCACGTGGCGACCTCACATGCGCCGACGATCAAGACGGACAAGTCATCTTGTGTATCAGTGCGCGACCAACCAACTGATCGATCCAACCCCCAATGACCATTGCTGAGCAAACTCGAGCAGACTGGCGGCCTAACGCGCAGACTCAGATGCAGGAACTAAGCCCCGACCTGGCGACCACTCGCTGAGTTCTCTTACTGGCGGAGTGGAAAGACTCTCATTTTGCCGGCTTTAAAGGTTGATCCGAACGACAGATATACTAGCACTCCGAACGACAGACAGACACTAACTGCCTAACAAATGCGGACCAGAGACAGACTAGCAAGCTGGGGACGAGGGACTGACCCTCCTAACTCACTGGCGAGCTCATAGCGCCCCTTAAACCCACGTGTACAGGCAACTTTTCCCCTTTCCCACCAGAAGGATACACCAAAGTTGCGACTGCCACAGCGGCGCCACCGCCAGAAACGGAGGGCGACTGCTTCACACTACGCGCTGCGGCGCGTTCTTCAAAACAGCAATTTTTACCACGGCTCAGTATCCATGTAGATGTGAACAGCTTTGGATTTCTTTGGCGAGGGAGATGTGGCATGTTTCCAGTGTTGGATTTATCGTGTGCCCTAGGGCTGTCAGAATGCTGTCGGATTTAATCACCTTATTGCACGATATCGCCCGCCCCCACACTGCGAATCGGACGAAGTATACACTTGAGTGTTTTGGTTGGGAAACATAGCAACAACCTTCGTACAGACCGGATCTTTCACCTTGCATTTTGCATCTTTGGCGACCTGAAGAAAGACATGCGTGAACGTCGGTTTCTGTAGGACGAGGATGTACAAGCGTGAGTGCGGTTGTGAATCTGTCAGTGGTCGATATGTTCTACAAAACAGGAACTGAGCGAGTCTCCTAATGGGATAAATGTCTTGATGCATATGGTGATTATTTTTGAGTGAACACATTCCATGGTCCAGTTACGGTGGGTTATCGTTTCCATTTGACTGCCCCTCAACCACAGGTCCCATGGAAGCCAAGGTGAATTTCCCCCAACACAATTCTGCCGCCACCGGCCTACGTCCGTGTGGTCCATGTTTCAAGTAGCCTTTCGCCTGGATAACGGTGTATCCGGACTCCTGGTGCAGGAAAAAACATAATTCTTCCGACTAAACAACATGTTTCCATTTGTTCATGAAGCTGTAGATGTTACTACTGCATGTGACTACTGCAATCGTAATTCTTGTTGTCGTTGGGTCAATGTCCTCAATGTCGGTGGGATTTTAATCTCTTAAGGTTCCTTCAATTTCTTTTATCAAGCATGAAGGCATGCAGATGATTCGCAATAGTGCTCATGTAGTCCCCAGCTGTAATGGCGTCAATATGGAAACATTTAGTGGTTGTCTGCTGCGGAACACATTTTCAACAATGTGAGCCCCACAATAGTTGTGTCTGCACCATAACTGTACTCGGTCATCATGCGGATGCGTAGGAAAAATAATCCCGTAATGTTCGAGACAGCATTAATAGTGTGCTACTTGCCATAGTCAGGAGATTAAATATCTAGACATAACGCTGCAAAGTAATATAAGATGCAACGTGCATGTAAAGATTGTCTTGGGGAAGGAGAACCGTCGACTTCGGTTTATTGGGGTAGTTTTAAGAAAATGTCGTTCATCTATAAAGGAGACCGCCTATAGATCAGCCAATTCTCAAGTACTACTCGAGTGTTTGGGATCTGCACCCGGTCGGATTAAAGGAAGATATCGAAGCAATTCAGAGGCAGGCTGCTAGATTTATTACCAGTAGGTTCGGACAACCTGTTAGTGTTACGAATCTACTTCGTGAACTCAAATGGGAATCCATGGAGGGAAGGTGAGTTTTTTTTTTTTTGGAGGAAAACCATTTAGAAAATTTAGAGAACCGATATTTGAAGCTCACTGCGGATCAATCCTACTGCCGCCAACGTAAAATTCGCGTAAGGACCACGAACAGAAAATAATAGAAATTAGGTCTCGTACGGAAGCATATAGACAATCAAACAAAGAGTCAAACGTAATTTCAGCACTAAAATTGTAGCTGAAATGTCATCCAAACTCATTGCTTAACAGATTTTGAAAATAGTACGTGACAAGTTTGTAATGTAAATACATGTTATTTTTGCACTAATGAATAGAATATAAATGAGTATATTCTTACTATCGCCAACGTATGATGAAAGCGCTGAACACAGCACATAACTCTTAGAACGTAAATTTAATAATGCTCTTTGGTTTATTTTAATGTTTTGTGAAGCACGTGGAAGTTGTTACCTTTGAAAACAATGTATACACCAAGACAAACCAACAGATACTAGTAATTGTAAGTAATCCAACTCATAATGTGTGATCTCATAATGTGAATAATTCTCGTGACATTTAGTGCTTACGTGTTTGTTTACATATTTTGCCACAGCTACACGACCCCCACAATGGTTCAAACATGCAATACATAAGCATGTGATGATGAATCGCTATGTGATACGGAACCGGTAATGGAAATAAAAATTGACGAATAACACGAAAGGCGACTGGCTACAACAATTTGTGAAAATCGCTATGTAGATAGTAATTAAAACTGTATTCTGACAGATAATGGTTTATAATTTTTCCTCAGTATTTACTATCTGGATGGTTTTCCTGTACATCAACCAGTTTTGGAATATTCTTATTGCCCCAATACATTACCTGTAGAATACTTTTATAAGCCACACAGCATTTGTTCTGTAAGTTATTCATTAATTGACACCACAGAGAAGTGATGGGCACAGAGCGTAGCGGAGCAGATTGGAGATGTGGTTGTTCGTGTTTAATGCACTTACACAGTTTTGTACAGGAACAAACATGATCCATCCTATTTTTGTACATTGAAGTCTCAAGTCTGGTACAGCATGTTCTGTAGCCAGGTATATGTTAACGTTACTCGTAGATACATGTCTGGACAATTTATGAAATTGATAAAGTGGTTACTGATGTCTTTGTTCACCCATAGGCTTGTGATTTGACATTTATTTGTTATACTTTATTGTACAGTTAGAGCTCATCCAGGTTAAACAGTTTATTACAAGTGTCTTATCATTATTTACCGATACACTGCTATCTGCTTGCTAGTCTCCTTGCTCGCAAAAGTCGTGGTTTGAAGCTACGCAGTCATACACGTCCATTTTCTTAAAAATCTCAGCAAAAACTTGTGCTATGTCCAGATAGTCTACACAAAGCTGCTGCAATATTCCAGGCAGCTCTTCCATTGGTATACCCATTTTAGCGTCCGCCAACTTCACTTTATATGACATAGGAAAAGAATTTTTATATTTCCTCGTAATGATTTCCAGTGCTTCCTTGCAGAATTTTTCCAATATGCCTCTTGCCATCACATCGTTGTTCTCACGTAGTAGAAATGGTGGCTTTGACTTGACACCATGTCTTGGTGCGATGAACCACGTAGGTAGCTGTTAAATGCGCCACACATTTCTTTCTTTAACATTTGAGACTTATAACTTTTCTTGGCAGTCCAGTTGATTACTGGTTTCAACTACCATAATGTCACCGAAAGAGTGTTCTGAAATAGCCGTCAGCACTTTAAATTCTTCTTGCTAAAGTACAATCCACTTCTAGTTAACTTATGTTACCAGCATCAGTAGCTGGATTGGCCAGATTCTCCAGTTAGATCCAAAAACCAAAGCTTTCGTCGGTTGGCCTCTTCTTCTCCCTATATAGCTGAGGAATGTTTACTATTTTAAAGGAAGCCATGTTGACACTTTCCACAGAAGACCGATCAGTTGCGGCTTTCATGCCTCTTTATCTACTCTAAAGATCCAAGATGATGCCTTCCAAATATGCTTGTACTTGCAATCCAATCTGTTCGATACACAAAATTCCGATAGTACATTCTGAATTTAAAGGCCGAGTAAATTTAGAAAGCTGTTACTGTGTGCAAGTTGCTTAGGAGGGGGTGTCAACTAACGAATAACTGACAGAACAGAGCTAGCTGCTGTGTAGTGTTTAGCAGTGTTATGCACTTTGCTTACAGGGGCATAAGGCACAGTCAAAGATTGACTGGTGTACAGGTCCAGTCAATGAAGGCTGAGAAAAGGTAATGAATTTAGTCAGCCATAGTGCCAGAAGTATCAGTGTCGTCGTAACTGCCGTCTGCGTCACGTCTGCTGTGCAGCGAGCTACCTTAATTTAAGTATTAACTATATTTTTCTTACTTGTGACTTCTTCTTCCGTGTGTTTTTGCTTTCAGGAAGCTTTAATTGTCGAGTGCTAGTAATGGTGTTCCATACATTTCGTGTTTGTTTTGAATAGAGTCAGAGAGAGTCCCTATAGTCAGCCATAGTGCCAGTAGTGCTAGTGTTTGTTTTGAATACAGTCCAGAGGCAGGTAGTGCTATTTTCATTGTTTTCTGCAAGAAGTGCCTAGTAACCACAGTTTACTCAACTATCAGCCGCCTTTAGTGAATTAGCAGTCTAGTTAAAAGTTGATTAACTCTCTACAGTAAATTGATTTCTTAGGATGGATAGGATGTGTGACTGCTGTGTACGGACGCAGGAGGAGCTGGCCACTGTTCGCGAACAGCTGAACGTGTTGATGGCCGCGGTCAGCCGTCTTCAGGCTGTTGCCTAGAAGTGTAGCGGCAGTGGGGAGTCTGGTGCGTCGCATGGTACACCCCAGGTGTTACATGCTTCACCCACTGTCACTGCTGTCGAGACATCTCCGCGGGTACCGGGCGCGGTTGCGCCACCCTCTCCCCAAGGGGAGTGGCGGGTTCAGCGGCGTTCGCGGCGCACGAGGCGGAGGGTCAATGTGGAGGCTGGCCATGTGGCATCGCCCGCTCTGCCTGTGAGTGGAATGTGACCGTTCCTTCAGCAAGGTCCGAGCAGGCACACGGGGGGAGGGGTTTATTAGTGATTGCAAGCTCCAGCGTTAGGCGGGTGATGGAGCCCCTTAGGGAAATAGCGGAAAGGTCGGGGAAGAAAGCCCGTGTTCACTCTGTCTGTTGCCGGGTGTCTCATCCGGGATATGGAGGAGGCCCTGCCGGCGGCGATAGACAGCACTGGGTGCACCCGACTGCAAATTGTTGCTCATGTCGGCACCAGTGACTCCAGCAGTCTGGGTTCAGAGGTCAACCTCAGTTCATACAGGCGATTGGCGGAGTTGGTGAAGGCGGAAAGCCTCACTCCCGGGGTGGAATCTGAGCTAACTATTTGTAGTATCGTTCCCAGAACCGATCGCGGTCCTCTGGTTTGGAGCCGAATGGAAGGCTTAAACGAGAGGCTCAGACGATTTTGCGGAGATCTGGGGTGCAAATTTCTCGACGTCCGCTATCGGGTGGAGAAAAGTAGGGTCCCCCTGAATAGGTCAGGCGTGCACTACACGCAGGAAGCGGCTACAAGGGTAGCGGAGTGCGTGTGGAGTGCACATGTGGGTCCTTAAGGTTAGAGAATTCCCTCCCTAGGCTCGACAAGACGCCTCCTGAGACGCGGCAAGGTAGAAGTAGGCAAAATGCAACAGGGAATAACAATATTAATGTGCTAATAGTAAACTGCAAGAGTGTCTATAGAAAGGTCCCAGAACTGCTCTCATTAATAAACGGTGACAATGCCCACACAGTACTAGGGACAGAAAGTTGGCTGAAACCAGATGTAAACAGTAATGAAATGCTAAACTCAGATTGGAATGTATACCGCCAAGACCGGCTGGACAGTGAAATGGGAGGCGTGTTTATAGCGATAAGAAGTGCAATAGTATCGAAAGAAATTGACGGAGATCCGAAATGTGAAATAATTTGGGTTAAAGTCACGGTTAAAACAGGTTCAGACATGGTAATTGGATGTCTCTATAGGCCCCCTGGCTCAGCAGCTGTTGTGGCTGAGCACCTGAAGGATAATTTGGAAAATATTTCCAGTAGATTTCCCCACCATGTTATAGTTCTGGGTGGTGATTTTAATTTTCCGGATAGAGACTGGGAGACTCAAACGTTCATAACGGGTGGCAGGGACAAAGAATCCAGTGAAATTTTTTAAAGTGCTTTAACTGAAAACTACCTCGAGCAGTTAAACAGAGACTAGACTCGTGGCGATAACATATTAGACCTTCTGGTGACAAACAGACCCGAACTATTTGAAACCGTTAACGCAGAACAGGGAATCAGCGATCATAAAGCGGTTACTGCATCGATGATTTCAGCCGTAAATAGAAATATTGAAAAAGGTAGGAAGATTTTTCTGTTTAGCAAAAGTGACAAAAAGCAGATTTAAGAGTACCTGATGTCTCAACACAAAAGTTTTGTCTCAAGTACAGATAGTGTTGAGGATCAGTGGACAAAGATCAAAACCATCGTACAATATGCGTTAGATGAGTATGTGCCAAGCAAGATTGTAAGAGATGGAAAAGAGCCACCGTGGTACAACAACCGAGTTAGAAAACTGCTGCGGAAGCAAAGGGAACTTCACAGCAAACATAAACATAGCCAAAGCCTTGGAGACAAACAAAAATTACGCGAAGCGAAATGTAGTGTGAGGAGGGCTACGCGAGAGGCGTTCAATGAATTCGAAAGTAAAGTTCTATGTACTGACTTGGCAGAAAATCCTAAGAAATTTTGGTCTTATGTCAAAGCGGTAGGTGGATCAAAACAAAATGTCCAGACACTCTGTGACCAAAATGGTACTGAAACAGAGGATGACAGGCTAAAGGCCGAAATACTAAATGTCTTTTACCAAAGCTGTTTCACAGAGGAAGACTGCACTGTAGTTCCTTCTCTAGATCGCCGCACAGATGACAAAATGGTAGATATCGAAATAGACGACAGAGGTATAGAGAAACAATTACAATTGCTCGAAAGAGGAAAGGCCTCTGGACCTGAAGGGATACCAGTTCGATTTTACACAGAGTACGCGAAGGAAGAAAGAAGAGAATAGAAGCTTTCGAAATGTGGTGCTACAGATGAATGCTGAAGATTAGGTGGGTAGATCACGAAACTAATGATGAGGTATTGAATAGAATAAGACAGAAGAGGAGTTTGTGGCACAACTTGACAAGAAGAAGGGACCGGTTGGTAGGGCATGTTCTGAGGCATTAAGGGATCACAAATTTAGCACTGGAGGGCAGCGTGGAGGGTAAAAATCGTAGAGGGAGACCAAGAGACGAATACACGAAGCAGATTCAGAAGTATGTAGGTTACAGTAAGTACTGGGAGATGAAGAAACTTGCACAGGATAGAGTAGCATGGAGAACTGCATCAAACCAGTCTCAGGACTGAAGACCACAACAACAAGGACTTTGCCCCCCTTCCTGCAGCGGTGTACCGTAAGTCTCTAGAAGAGCGTAGCGTTCCAAAGGATTGGAAAAGGGCACAGGTCATCCCCATTTTCAAGAAGGGACGTCGAACACATGAGCAGAACTATAGACCTATATCTCTAACATCTTTCAGTTGTAGAATTTTGGAACACGTATTATGTTCGAGTATAATGACTTTTCTGGAGACTAGATATCTACTCTGTAGGAATCAGCATGGGTTTCGAAAAAGACGATCGTGTGAAACCCAGCTCGCGCTATTCGCCCACGAGACTCAGAGGGCCATAGACACGGGTTCCCAGGTAGATGCCGTGTTTCTTGACTTCCGCAAGGCGTTCGATACAGTTCCCCACAGTCGTTTAATGAACAAAGTAAGAGCATATGGACTATCAGACCGATTGTGTGATTGGATTGAATAGTTCCTAGATAACAGAACGCAGCATGTCATTCTCAATGGAGAGAGTCTTCCGAAGTAAGAGTGATTTCAGGTGTGCCACAGGGGAGTGTCGTAGGACCGTTGCTATTCACAATATACATAAATGACCTGGTGGATGACATCGGAAGTTCACTGAGGCTTTTTGCGGATGATGCTGTGGTATATCGAGAGGTTGTAACAATGGAAAATTGTACTGAAATGCAGGAGGACCTGCAGCGAATTGACGCATGGTGCAGGGAATGTCAATTGAACCTCAATGTAGACAAGTGTAATGTGCTGCGAATACACAGAAAGAAAGATCCCTTATATTTAGTTACAGTATAGCAGGTCAGCAACTGGAAGCAGTTAATTCCATAAATTATCTGGGAGTACGCATTAGGAATGATTTAAAATGGAATGATCATATAAAGTTGATCGTCGGTAAAGTAGATGCCAGACTGAGATTCATTGGAAGAATCCTAAGGAAAAGTAATCCGAAAACAAAGGAAGTAGGTTACAGTACGCTTGTTCGCCCACTGCTTGAATACTGCTGAGCAGTGTGGGTTCCGTACCAGATAGGGTTGATAGAAGAGATAGAGAAGATCCAACGGAGAGCAGCGCGCTTCGTCACAGGATCATTTAGTAATCGCGAAAGCGTTACCGAGATGATAGATAAAATCCAGTGGAAGACTCTGCAGAAGAGACGCTCAGTAGCTCGGTACGGGCTTTTGTTGAAGTTTCGAGAACATACCTTCACCGAGGAGTCAAGCAGTATGTTGCTCCCTCCTACGTATATCTCGCGAAGAGACCATGGGGATAAAATCAGAGAGATTAGAGTCCACACAGAGGCATACCGACAATCTTTCTTTCCACGAACAATACGAGACTGGAATAGAAGGGGGAACCGACAGAGGTCCTCAAGGTACCCTCCGCCACACACCGTCAGGTGGCTTGCCGAGTATGGATGTAGATGTAGATGTTCTTTCGTATATAGTTTTAATCAGTTGCCTACAAACTGTGTGGAGATTGTTAACACAGACCCTAACAAAGATAATATACAGAAATGTTACGTTAAAGTAGGAGAAAATATTATTCACAAACCAGATCAAAGTTCACCATAACTCTAGCAAATACAGATATTACCAAACTTGTGCTACTTTCCACAGTGTTATTCTACAAGTCTTAAGAAAATCCGTAAATGGGATGAGAAGTTCCGCCTTATGCAAGACACCTTTTTTCTTTTGTTTCACCCATACATGTTTCAGCACTTTTGTGCTATCATCAGTGGGTTCTATTTATATTTTTAACTGTAAATTTGTTGTTAACATATTAACATTTTCATCGTTTACAACATTATGTAAAAGTTGCATTTATAACTTAATTGGTGAAAAGTAACATACCTTATATTATATTATTGTCCTCTTGTTTTGGTAGCTGTTATGCTACACAATATACAACATGTCATCTGCAAACAGCAAAACGTAATTTATTTTCTATTTGTTATGTATTTACGAACGGAAATAAGACTGTATCACGTTTTCTTTCTGTAACTTACAGTTTTGAAGTTGTGGTACGTTTTCCTGTTTTGTTGGCGAAATAAATGGGCTTACTTCTTTGCCTGTGTTCGTGTGCCAATGCAGTTTATCGATTATTCAAAACATAGGCGGAGCTTTCGCTGCCATTACGTGTTTTTGTGGTTGTGTGGCGTTCATTTGTTTCGTAGCGTGTTCTGTTGGCTGAGGCGCGCGAGTTTGAATTGTATTTGGTGTTAGTTGTGTGTGGTTTATGTGGGTTTGTCTGTGTGTGATGAGTGCTGCGGCAGAGAGAGAGAGAGAGAGAGAGAGAGAGAGAGAGAGAGAGAGTGTGTGTGTGAGAGAGAGAGAGAGAGAGAGAGAGAGAGCGAGAGAGAGAGACTGAAAGAAACAAAGAAAGAAAGAAAAGGGAGAGGATTTATGTGTGTGTGTGTGTTTTACTTGTATAGTTCTTCTATTGTGGTGAAGAGAGTTTTGTTGCACAGTGATGTGTATTCATTGAGTACTTTCTATCGTTGCGCTATTGATTTTTGGATCTGGTAGTTTTCTTCTATAGTTAATTTTTGGTATAGGCTGCTGCTAGTTTTTAGGATGTGAAGGTCAGTTGCAATGTTTGTTGGGTGGTGGTTGTGTGCTACCAGGTGGTCTGCAAATGTTGAGTGTATGCTATTGCTTTTCAGTGCTATGAGGTGTTCATTATATCTGGTTCTGAAGGTCCTGCATGTTTGGCCCACATACCTTCAGGACCTTCAGAACTAGATATAATGAACACCTCAGAGCACTGAAAAGCAATAGCACACACTCAACATTTGCAGACCACCTGGTAGCACACAACCACCACCCAACAAACGTTGAAACTGACCTTCACATTCTAAAAACTAGCAGCAGCCTATACCAAAAATTAACTATAGAAGAAAGCTACCACATCCAAAAATCAATAGCCCAAGGAAAGAAAGTACTCAATGAATACACATCACTGTGCAACAAAACTCTCTTCGCCACAATAGAAGAACTACACAAGTAAAACACACACACACATAAATCCTCTCCCTTTACTTTCTTTCTTTCTTTCAGTCTCTCTCTCTCTCTCTCTCTCTCACACACACACACACACACACACACACTCTCTCTGCCCCAGCACTCATCACACACAGACAAACCCACATAAACCACACACAACTAACACCAAATACAATTCAAACTCGCGTGCCTCAGCCAACAGAACACGCTACGAAACAAATGAACGCCACACAACCACAAAAACACGTAATGGCAGCGAAAACTCCGCCTATGTTTTGAATAATCGATAAACTGCATTGGCACACGAACACAGGCAAAGAAGTAAGCCCATTTACTTCGCCAACAAAACAGGAAAACGTACCACAACTTCAAAATTGTAAGTTACAGAAAGAAAACGTGATACAGTCTTATTTCCGTTCGTAAATACATAACAAATAGAAAATAAATTACGTTTTGCTGTTTGCAGATGACATGTTGTATATTGTGTAGCATAACAGCTACCAAAACAAGAGGACAATAATATAATGTAAGGTATGTTACTTTTCGCCAATTAAGTTATAATGCAACTTTTACATAATGTTGTAAACGACGAAAATGTTAATATGTTAACAACAAATTTAAAGTTAAAAATATAATTAGAACCCACTGATGATAGCACAATAGTGCTGAAACATGTATGGGTGAAACAAAAGAAAAAAGGTGTCTTGCATAAGGCGGAACTTCTCATCCCATTTTCTTAGCAAGCACGGAGACAACAAGAAGAACTGCACCATAAGATGATTAAAAACCGTAAATGTATTGCTTAGACCTCTTCCATTGCATATTAAAGAAATTACCTCTTTAAGTGCAGTAAATATGTTACACACACACACACACAAGAAAACCGGAACTGTAGGAGATCACACTAAAAAAAACGATAAATGGAGTGCATGACGAAAAAAACTGCCATAAGAGAAGAATGTAAATTGTAATTTGAAAAGGAAATCACTGCAGTTGTACAAGTAGAACTTGTGAATTAATTTTAAAAAAAGTATGGAGAAATATGGATGTGACTGGGGAATATGAAATAACAACTTTTACTGTAAATGGCAATGAAAACTTATCACGTGTAGGCGTACTCACAGAAATCAGTAGACCCGTGGACGTTTACTTAAGGGAGATACAAATTAAAGACATTCACCCCCATTAGAATTGGCTTGGGAAGGATGGTTATATTCTATCTGTGGTGGCCAGAAGTCGTACACCTAGGAACAGAAAACCCATTTGCAGAGTTGAAAACCGATGGAATAACATTTATTTGACTCATTTGCAAAAATTGTAAACTTTGTTCTACACACATTCAGTAAGAATGGGAAGCAGAGGAGTTGCCAGTGTCCACCCTGGAAGATGTGGAAGATTTTAGCAATTGTGTTATACAGGAAATAAGAGACACAATTAAAATCCCTGCATACTCCTGACTAGAACAACTGGAAGAAGGAACAGAGATAATTGTTAAAGCCACACAACATATATTTCACAGGAAGAAAATAAGTATGTACAAGAATTTGAGAACATTCCTTCGTTGTTTTTGTCAAATTGCTGGCTGGAGAAGGAAATGGCTGATTCAGATGTAGTTAAGCTGGACGCTATTAAAACTTCACTAAACAAATGAGGAAACAGCTAAAACTTCCTGACAGATTAAAACTGTGTGCCAAGCCGAAACTCGAACTCGAGACTTTTACCTTTCGCGGGCAGTGCTGTATCGACTGAGCTACACAAGCATGAGTCATGAACAGTTCTCACAGAAGATATCCTGCGAAACTTGCAGGACTAGCACTTCTGGAAGAAAGGGCATTGCTGAGACATGGCTTAGCCACAGTCCAGGGAATGTTTCCAGAGTGAAAGTTTCACTCTACAGTAGAGTTTGTGCTGATATGAAACTTCCTGGCAGATTAAAATTCAGTCGGTAGAGCACTTGCCAGCGAAAAACAAACGTCCTGAGTTCGACTCTGAGACAGTCTCTCACAAACACCACCAATCATGTGGCACAAGGCAAGACAGATTTTCCTAGAAAGGACAAAACTTACACAAAATGTATATTAAGATAATAGAATATCAATAAGAAAAATCATCAATATATCAAAATAATCGTCTTTACTGGAGTGCAGCTCAGGGCATGAATACTCATTAAAACATCAGTATTCGATCATTATTCAAAAAAATTGGTGCAGCTCAGGGCATGAATTCTCATTAAATATTCTAATAATACTCTTATATCTAACACAAAATGTAGAAAAACATATACTTAATCATAAATCTTTATAAGCAATCTACCTAATTTACCTATTACACCAAGAGGAAAATGTTTATAAAGGTCTGCTAGGAAACAATGTGAGGAGTGTCATAGGTGTTTAATACCATATAAGTTGCTTATGTCATGCTTTCTTATGTACTGCATTTCCTGCACTTTCATGTACTTCTATTTACGAGCATAATGTCTCGTTTGGATATAACGGGACTTTGGTACATTGGTTCTGCAAAACATACAAAATGGATGAGTACATGTTATGAACATATGTTACAGGGTACACTGATTTCTTAAAGCTATATAGGTGAACGCAAGTAAACTAGTGACATCATCAAGTACAAGAGATGTAGCGCAAATTAGAGCACAAGACTCCGCATAAATGAAACATGGCAACATTATAAAATACAAAGAGTTACTAACCTAACAACAAACGTATTAATACTTCAACAGACAATGTCATAAATTTCAGCAAAGTATCATAAAAATAGCACATTGCATGGCATCAGTAAAGACAAAATAGCTCCAGAAACAAGTGAACATAAGGTATATAGCGGCTATATACAAAAAGGACACAAATTCATATTATATAAAAAATGTTTGCAGTTTGCAGTGGTCCTAAGACACAAGGGATGCGATCCGCTGGACACATAATAAATGTTGTCTCTTTCAGTTGTTGTCTTCATGAACACCGGTATGAAAACAGAAAAATGTGGAAGACCTAAACTTACGGTAAGAGAACCGACCTGCAAGATTCTCCCTGCCAGGCACGTCGCCATCTAACAAAATGCTGAATAATCAAGGAATCGTGAAAATAAGGTACCAATAGAATTTGTATAATCATGGGAAATGCGTCAGGTAAAAGGATCTATGTTGTGTCATATTATTATGTACACCCAAATGTAAATCAGAATAAGTACGTACAAAAATTGGCAATATAAATACGCACATCTGTAAAAAATTTGGCAATTAGCAGAGTTCCTGGAAAATAGGAAAAAAGATTTTTAGAAAACGAAACGGCAACAAAATTAATAGCTGTGGTATGTGATCATCAAAACTGTATCTATCCAAGTGAAATAAACCAAGGCAAAAGTTATTCTATAAGTGCTTGACGTCGCTGATGTGATGATTGCCTCGTGATTTTCTCGTTCGTAAAGTTTCATTGTGAACCACATTGGGATGGGGACAATTATGTATCCTAAAAGGTCCAGAATATAAGAGTTCAAATTTACTGCCACGACGCTTTCTTCTGTTGGACAGGTAGTGAGGCGGTACCTATACCTTTTTTCCGATGCGAAATTCCTGGAGGTTACGGACCTGTGTTTGCTGACGTTTGTGGCGATGTGCTGCACGCTGTTATTGTTAAGTGCGATGTCTATAATTTCATGGTGACGTAATCTTCTTGTAGAAGGACAAGAAACAATTTCACGAATATTATTAGGTGGGTCTATATTTTTCAACACAAAATGCGCCGAAAGCTTGGTGGAGTCGTTTGGTATTGAACTGATGACATCCTCAAAATCTGGAATGTGCTTATCCCAAACAATATGTTTTTGTGACAGTAGATGCGACAAAGTTTTCCAATCTCTTTCATGATGCGCTCTGATGGGTTGGAAGAAGAACATGGTATCTGGAAATAAAAATGGGAGTAATATTTCTACCTTTCAGTGTGCGTTTCAATATTACTGGACGAAGCTGCGCTCCATTGTCGGAGATTTGAGCCAAAAATGTTTAGAAAAAGCATTAGAAACAGTTGTAGCAGTGGCTTTTCGTAACGGAGTGAAAGATAACGAAATTAGTTCTACAGCAACGAAAATGTGACATAAACCTTTATTAGTTCGTGGAATGGGTCCAAACAAATTAACAACTGTCATATGTCTTAATTTAATGGGTACAGTGAGGACAAAGGAACAATGTGAGATATTGTAGAAGATTTAGCTTCTTGACAAATTTTGCCAAGTCGTCAAGACACGTCGAATACGCTTTTCCATGTTCGTAAAATAACAGTACTGTCGTAGTATCAAAAGCGTTTGAGAGCACCATGACGGGCGTAACTCAAGTGTGTATACCAGATTATCTTATTGACAAGTTCTTCAGGTATGCATAGAGTCCAATTATCGCTGTCAGGGCGAGCGCGGCGAAACACAATATTATTGTGTACGGTGTAGTAATTTCTGATTGTTGTCTCGTTCGTGTCACGCCAGAGAAGTTTGATCTCTTTCCAGACGTCGTCCTTGCTCTCCTCTCTGACGATGTCTCTTAACGATGTTGAAATAAAATTTTCAAGAGCTACCTGTTTAATATAGAGAAGGCTGAAATTATTTTGACAAAATTTTGCGGCCATTTCTTGCTGGTTACAGAAAGTGCATCTGCTACAGTATTCTGGGCTCCTGGGATGTGGACAATGGTAAAATCAAATTCCTGCAATTAAAGTTTCAAACGACTGAGTCTGTCATGTGTGAATTTAGCTGATAAAAAGAAACTGAATAGCTCTGTGATCTGTGTATACTATTGTGTGTCTGCCACATAGAAAGCGACGAAATTTAGTGAAAGCCCAAACAACACGTAATGTTTCGAGTTCAGTGATAGAATAATTTCTTTCAGCCGATGTGAGGATGCGACTAGCAAACGCGATGTTCTTCTTAACAGTTGTACCATTTTCTTCTATTTCCTGAAATACATGGACACCAAGAGCAGTCTTGGAACTATCTGTAAAAGTCGAAAAATTCTTTGTCGTATCAGGATGTGATAGAAGTGGAGCGTTAAGGAAAGCCTTCTTTAAATTGAGAAACTCGGACTGCTTGGTCGTCCCACGGCCAGATAGTATTTTTACCAGTAAGATGACTCAATCTAGGGGTATTGTGTGCAGAGTGGTGTATGAAACTGCGAAAAAATTGATCAAACCGAGGAAGCTGCGAAGTTGTTTTTTTGTAGACGGAATTGTAGTTTATCGGGATCGGGCGTAAGGCCGTCAGCCGAAATTAAGTGACCTAGAAATTTAGTGGAAGTCTTGCCAAAATGAGATTTACTGAGGTTCACGGTAACACATTCTGTAAGAAAAGTTTGCAATAGCATGCGAAGAACAGAATTATGTTCTGACCAAGAAGGTTCTTCAATTAGAAAGTCGTCAATGTAAGTGGTGATTTAGTCATTTAATTCATTGGGAAGAATAGTATTCATCACACGGATCTAACATAGCCGGAAGTTCTTGTTTAACTTGATCTCGATAAATGAACGGAATGGAATAATGTTTTGCCTTGAATGTATCACCTGGTTTCACTTGGAATTCGTAAAAGAAAACGGGACATGGTTCCTGGTACACTGTTAAATACTTCAGAGTGCTGTAAAAGAATATCCTGCAACTGTTGGCGGTCTTCGTCGGTCGAAGCTTTACATTCATTCACCTTACTGTATCGTCTGTACAATGTCATAATCATCTTCCTCAGTGATATTGTTACTGCGGAAATACTTGTCTCTAAAGAATGCTGAAATGACCTCTACTCTGTTAATGTCTTCCTCTTCAGCTGAAAAAGTATTCTGTAAAGTGACAGATAGTTGTTGCGTATCGGGTCATGTTCGACAAGGAAATTCATACCAAGGATGACGTAGGTTGTTAAGAGAGGAAAGATCCAGAAATTAGCATGAAATGTGTGATCAGAAAGTATAAAAGATAGGTTGATTTTCAGTTTCACTTCTACTCCCTTGTTGGAGATTGCGCCTCGAACTTTCGTCTTACTAATTGGAAAGGTAGGGACAGGTATTGTCCGCGTTACATTTTTGGAATGCTATTTCATTTATCACTGTTACTGGTGAACCAGAGTCGATCACTGCAGAAAATAAATACAAACCAATTTTAATTTCAACAACGGGATGAGAAATATTCTTTTGAGTTTGGTATCTCTCTTGTAATAATGTGTTCCTAATGTCGTCGAAGGTTATGACGTTTTGCTGAACGGTATTATGAGTAGAAGAATTGCACTGCATGTTTTCCGATTGAACAGCTTCGGTAGTTTCTAGTCATGCATTACTAGTGGGCTGATTGGTGGCAGAAGATTGCTGTGATGATTCAATTATATGCACTGTACGGTTGTTTTAGCCTGCAGAATCCCGCTATGGGTGGAAACAAACATTAGGTTAATTAAGAGTGAACTGAGACTGCTGGGGCTGATTGTGATGAAAGTTGCTGTTGCCAAAATTACTCTTAAATTGTTGATTATTCCCTCCATGCTTGTGGTGAAAATTTCTTTGCTGTTGATCGTTTTGATGCGACTGTGACCATTGGTTTTTGTGGGAGAAGTTATTCCCTTGCGGTTGCGTAAAATTACTGGACTGGGCTGAACTGGCAAAGCTGGGCGGTGGCACATTGACCTTCGGTTTGTCTTGTCGACCGTATTGTTGTTGGATATTTACGGGCCGCTATGGCTGCGGCAAGAATTGCGGCTGGAAACTGTGATTGTGGGCGTAAAAATCCTGATATAGTTGCTGCTGCTGCTGCTTCTGAATATACTGGCTGCCAAAATGTGGCCTCTTAATAAAATGTTCATGAAAATCGTTATCGGAACCAAATCTTTTATTCCTCTTGTTACGGAATGGGTAAGATTGCTCGTTGTAGCCGAATGAGTTGTTACCTTGATTGATGTTACTAAAGTTTTTATTGACAAATGAGTAGTCCGACTGCAGAATTTCTAATAATTGTAATAAGTCCCTGAAAGCTGAAAAGCTTTCCTTTTACTATCCGGTGAGAAGGGAAACTCGTAACGAGCGTGGAAGCTTTGAGATGCATAATTGTATGAACGCAGATTGGCTGCATAGTTCGGTCAAATACAGGTTTTGTTGAAACATATTTTTAAAAAACTGGGTGATAGTTGGAAAACTGGAGTGTTCAAAATTGGGTAAACTAATTAGCTGGTCTTTAATGCCTCGCTGAGTCGTTTCCGACCAATATGCAGTTAGAAAAGCATTTTGAAACTAGTCGACGGAGTGACCTTGCCTTGCTATGGGTCTCATACGCATCGAAGGTTCTCCCTCTAAAAAGTTACAGATAAGTTGGAGCTTGTGGGTCACTGGCCAGTTCGTTAGCAGCAAAAATGAAAATGCTCCACCCAATCAAGGGGATGCAGGTCTGTGCGGTTATTTCTAAATACCTTGAATTTCTTTACGGATAGAAAATGTTTATAGTCCAATCCTTCGTGTTGTAAATTTTGAGAGGTTTCGGCGGCGTAAAAAAACTGACAGCGAGATAACTGGCTTGTGTCAAAGTCGCTCACTCTTTGTAGTCTGCTCATATTATTGTGAGGTTGAAAAGTATCTGACTGTTGTTGTTGCACGTTAGTTTGATTATGATTGTGTGGAGAAAATTTTCTGATATTGTCCACTTCCTTATGTAAACTATTAACTTTCCTATGTAGGGAATTGTTACGTGCACCAATCTGGTGATTGAGATTCAGTGAACGGAATGGGAGCTGTGTCGTCTGATTTATATCGGTTTGATTTTCAAGTGTTTCTAATCCTGGCGATAGCTCATCACATCTTTGCATGACCGTAAGAATGCATGTTGAATTGTTTGAATCTAAAGCGTCCACTTGATTCTGTAGTTTACATGTAGTTTTGTTCATCCTTTTTAATTCTGCTTTACTTGTGTCAGGGTTCTGCACCAGCTTTAATTGTTCCAGACGGGAGTTTAACGACTCCATGTCATCTGTGCACTTTTCTTTAACTTTCTGGATTCGTGTGTCAACAATGGTTTTTAAATAAGTTACATCTACCTGTATTTGGTTCTGTGATTGTTTTACTCTGTTAACCTCGTCTGTAACGAATTTATACTAGCGTCAACATGAGTTGTAAGACTAGTGAGCAACTGCTATTCTACTTCCTGTCTTTTTACCGCAAATTATTGTAAAACTGATTGTTTTCGTCAGTGTGTTTACGGAGAAAGTCTTGGTATCGCTTTTCTGAGGGCTCAGTGTGAACTTTCAGACGTGCCTCTAATTGAGAGTCCTGTTGATTTATTCTTTCATTAACTGATTAGATTTCATCAGTAAGCTTTTTATAGGTTTCACTACATTTATATCTTCAAGCATTAATGTCATCTCTCAAAGGTTTGGTACTCTCTGTCCATTGCCTGGCTATCGCTTCAGTTTTATCCAAAGACGTTTTCACTGGCCTTTATGTCTGTATCTGTTCGAAACGGTTATCAGTCGTTTCTGTGTAAGAGTTAAGCTCGTCACGTATGGTGGAAAATTGTTCATTGAACTGATCGGTTTTGTCAATCTGTTTAACCATCATTTCATCGGTGTTATTAAATCGTTCATTGAACTGAGTGGTGGTGTCAACTTGTATTTATCGTGTTTCTTGTCTTAACTGAGTGTTCAGGTTAACGATCATTTGCATGTGATTTTGAAGTGTCGCTCCCATATTCTTTTTAAGTGATGCGTCGGGTGTCACTTGTGTCGTGTTTTGTGGCTTGGTGACATCTTTTACAACCATGGACGTTTTGTTTGTTGCATTATCTGCACAATTACCGTTAATAAAATCTGACAGATTTTGCTCTATTGTTTCCTGTGACATACTATTGGCAATCTGATTAATGATGTGAAAAGTAAGGAAATCAGTGACCTCATTCCGTAATCAATCAAGTTTTGAATTGTGCACATCAGCCATGTGCAGATCAGCGGCGACCGCAATACCAGAATCTACTGTCTCATTACGAGTCAAATTACTGGACGAAATTATAATACCAGGAAACTGTACATTATTTTTGGAAACGGAACTTACGTTTTCTGTGGTGCTTTGCAACTGTTGCTCCGCAGACTGGTCACTATCATTCTCAACATTGTTGTCAAAAATCGGAGAATCGTCCATTTCGGTATCTTTAATTGTGAGACTACGCGCCGGAACCGTAACACTTTTGCGCGGATCGTAAATGAAATAAATGGTACAAAGCCAAAGACAAAAAAAAAATTGAACAATGAAATCAATGGAAAACAAAGTGGAGCATAAGAATGTCTATGAACTGTGGAAAAAATTTATGCAAGTTAGTAAACTCAGTTGCGCCAAAAACAATGTAACCTACTATTATTACTACAGAATGGTTGAGAGCAAAGAATTCACAGAGCAAACGACCTGCAGAGCTGTCACCAAGTGTAACGTTTTTTAAAAAAATATCTAAGTGTAACGGACTTTAAAAAATATCTTTCGGTTATCCAAATTTACTGTGTGACTTGTTGTTGAGCAAATGGTGTGCATAATCAGTTTTGCTGTTATCGACAGAAAAATTATACAACATAATCCAGAAACCAGTATGTAATGCCTGTATGGAAATTAATCCCTCTGAAATTTACTCAATCTTGTGAGCGCCGAGTTCTATGGCCGTGTGCAATAAACTGATAAAATTCTCTATGCAAATAAACAATGAAATACGTTTTTTTAGCTCTTGAGGTGCTACCGACATAATCTTGGAAACTGTTCTCTCCACATAAGGCACACAAAATATTCAGTCTTGGCTCAGCGAAGTGCAAAGCCGGCCGTAAAATAGCTTCCTACAAATAATGTCAGTAGATTAGCTGATTAATGAATGACCTTGCAAATTTTCAGCGGTAAGTTTGGTTATTGACTCAGCACTGTGCGACGCTACCCGCATTGAAACCGTTACACACATTAATACTTTTCCGATTCCTAATATTTTTCTGTCCCTGATTAAAAAATTATTTATTTTAAATAATATTCATTGGATTTAAATAAACATGACATGGAAGAGGATGAGGTACTGATAACGGGATATGCTAAGACCGAATGATTCAGTTCGAAAATTGTATTCAAAATAAAGTTTCTCCTTCACAAAATCTAATATCAAACATTTTACATTAACTTCAAAATCAGTTAACTTGTCAATTGTGCTATCAGTGAACTTGTCAATTGTTCTACAATTCTCACTAACTGATGTAATTAAACACACTTGGATTGTTACATGACGATGGTCCAACATAGTTTACAAAATAGATTCCAAAATTAAGTTGTCTGTATAAGGACTGCAAAAAACACATAATATTACAAATCGGGTATACCTAATCAACTTATACATTCAACCTGATGGCAAATATTTGGTGGTTTCTACATTGAAGGGTCAATACTGTAAAATTAGCAAGATGCACATTGCGTTGCTGCGTACTTAAAAATAAATATACAAAACTTCATTACCATACAAAACTGTATTATGCTGCATCCGTAGAGCAACAGCTAAATTCTCACAGCTGGCCACTAGCAATAAGTCTTACATCCTTCCTTTAACAGAGTGCAACGGCAACTGCTTCTGCACTCTCCTAGCCCCTGCTTATAATCGATTCTGCCACTCAGGTAAGATCTTTGGTTCAGTGGTGTCAAAGATACAATCTCTTCTACATGTGATAACCATTTCATGTCACTTTTCATGAAATATGTTACAGAATCGGGCTCCGCGTACAAGTGGACCCCTCACAACTATTAATTGGATCTTTTACCGAACCTCCCCTCCCCCCTCCCCCCTCCCCCCACGACTCAGAATATATAGTTGCTGAACAGTTCGAAGAAAACTGAGTACCACGTCAAATAGGTATCCTACTCATACAATTATAGTCGGTGGTGACTTCAATCTACCTTCGAAATGCTGGAAAAATTATACGTTTAAGGCCGGCGCTAGGCATAAAACGTCATCCAAAATTGTACTGAATACTTTCTCAAAGAATTATTTTCAACAATTAGTTCATGAGCCCACTCAAAGCGTACATGGTTGCGAAAGCATACTTGACCTCTTAGCAACATATAATTCTTGACAAATAGGATGTATCGTGACGAATACAGGGATTAACGACCACAAGGCAGTTGAAACTTCCTGGCAGATTAAGATTGTGTGCCGAATCAAGACTCGAACTCGGGACCTTTGCCTCTTTCGGGCAAGTGCTCTACCATCTGAGCTACCCAAGCACAAGTCACGGCCCGTACTCACAGCTTTACTTCCGCCAGTATCTCGTCTCCTACCTTCCAAACTTCACAGAAGCTCTCCTGCGAACCTTGTAGAACTACCACTTCTGGAAGAAAGGATATTTGCGGAGACATTGCTTAGCCACAGCCTGGGGGATGTTTCCAGAATGAGATTTTCACTCTGCAGCGGAGTGTACGCTGATATGAATGATATCTCATTTGCCACAAGGCAGTTGCTGCTAGGCTAAATATCGTAACATCTGCAACCATCAAAAAGAAACGGAAAGTATATCTATGTAAAAAAAGCTGATAAAAATGCTCTTAATTCATTTTGAGAGACAGTCTTCACTCTTTCCGATCTGATCATGTAAGTGTAGAAAAGATGTGGAATGATTTCAAAGAGATAGTATCGACGGCAATTGAGAGACACATACCACATAAATTAATAAGCGATGGTACTGTCCCCCCATGTACACAAAACAGCTCAGATCGCTGTTGCAGAAGCAACGAATAAAGACGCAAGATTCCCCAATATTGGCAAAGTTTTGCAGAAGTTCGAATATAGCACATGCTTCATTGCAATATGCTATTAATAATGTCCACAACGAAACTCTGTCTCGGAATCTGGCAGAAAACCCAAAGAGATTCAGGTCATACATAGAGCACACCAGTGGCAAGACGCAGTCAATACCTTCACTGCGCGATATCAACGGTGAAGACACTGATGCGAGTGCCACTAAAGCAGAGTTATTAAACACCGTTTTCCGAAACTACTTCACCAAAGAAGACGAAGTAAATACTCGTGAATTTCAATCAAGAACAACTGCCAAGATGAGAAACATAGAAGTAGATATCCTCGGTGTTAAAAAGCAGCTTAAATCACTTAATAAAGGCAAGGCCTTCGGTTCAAATTGTATACCAGTGAGGTTCCTCTCAGAGTATGCTCCATATTTAACAATTATATACAAACACTCGCTCACAGAAAGATCCGTACCTAAAGACTAGAAAATTGCTCAACTCACACCAATACCCAAAAAGGGAAGTAGGAGTAATAGGCTGAATTGCAGGCTCATATCACTAGCGTCGATTTGCAGTAGGATTTTGGAACATATACTGTGTTCGAACATTATGAGGTACCTCAAAGAAAACGATTTATTGACACACAGTCAGTACCGATTCGCAAAATATCGTTCTTGTGAAACACAGCTAGCTCTTTATACTCATGAAGTAATGAGTGCTTTCGACAGGGGATGTCAAATTGTTTCCATATTTTTAGATTTCCAGAAGGCTTTCGACACCGTTCCTCACAAGCGTCTTCTAACCAAACTGCGCGCCTATGGAATATCGCCACAGTTGAGCGACTGGATTTGTGATTTCCTGTGAAAGGTCACAGTTCACAGTAATAGACGGAAAGTCATCGGTAAAACAGAAGTAATATCCGGCTTTCCCCAAGGTGGTGTTATAGGCCCTCTGTTGTTCCTGATCTATATTAATGACATAGGAGACAATCTGAGTAGCCGTCTTAGATTGTTTGCAGATGATACTGTGATTTACCGTCATGTAAAGTCATCGCATAACCAAGACGAATTGCGAAATGATTTAGATAAGATATCTGTATGGTGCGAAAACAGGCAGTAGACCGTGAATAAAGAAAAGTGTGAAGTTATTCACGTAAGTACTAAAAGAAATCCTCTAAATTTCGATTACGCGATAAGTCACACAAATATAAAGGCTGTAAATTCAATTACGTACATGTAGATGTAGATACAGGCTCTCTAGATGTTTGGAATTAGGACTGTAGATGTTTTTAAAAATATGGCGAATCCGATATGACTACATTAAAAAAATATATCGTTATAGGTACTCGACATATCGATGTAACGACAAAATAAATATCCACATACCGGCCTATAAAAATACTGCTGCGCGGTGTAAATACACTGCCGGTTTTACAGCTGTATATTTAACTATTTATTTATTACTAGATATTCTGTACATCAACAAGCTAGAAGCCCGCTTACGTTTCTTAGAGCAAGAATTGAACGGAAAACGAGGCACGTTCACGCTTGGCCGTAACCACTTTGCTATTAATGGTGACTGCTTGTAAGTGGCACAATAAAAGGTGTCCGATAAGTCCGTCGTTCGGTTTCGTCACGTATTGGATTTGTCCGGAACACTTCATGTCGATTTCCTGTTTTTTCATTTCTGCAAATTCCATCAACCTACCTATTGCAGTGTCAAAACTGCTTACTGAAGATTCTGTAGGTAGCGTCGAATACGTCAGCATTTCCCTTCACACGTCTCCGCCCACCACAGACTAATCTTCTCATCTAGATTTTTGGATATAATTTTCAACAAGTGTTTTTGAAGAGTGCCGATGTGAAGAAATAGCACAGTAGATGCGCTAAAAACTGTTTTTTAACGCTAACTAGTGTGTTATTTCTTCACACCGAAATTCTTGTTATTCCATTCACACAGCAGCCCTCTCCCCCTAACCCCAGTACAATCCGACTTCTTCTCGTACCACCTACACTTGCTTCATGTAGTCAAAGAGAACGACTGCACGTAACGATAGCTCAAAAGGTAGTAAGACTCCTTCACAGAGTGAAAGTAAAATTATGTTTTAGTACAATTTCAATTTAACAATTTCAAATATTTTGCGAGAGAAACAAAATATAAAATAAAAATATCGGCGTAGATATTGCCATTTCTATATCGACAAATCGGGAAAAATATCGCCGATATATCGATATTTTGTTATCATCCCTAGTTGGAATTGTAATGAGTACAGTATTACTCAGCTGCCCACACAAATGTAATTTTGATGTGCTATTACCTGCATTCGTCAACACATTACTGCCCCCTCTGCAAATCATATACGTAGCCACTGTAATGCTTCCAACATTGGAGGATTAATGATAAAATCCCGGCGATACACCACGAAAAGGGGCGCGTGGAAATTAAGAAAGAAAGTTTGAACGTTTACTAACCATCGAATATTGTATTTGTCACACTACACTATGTTTCGAATCTTGCTGTCCTAATGAACTATGGAATTCTCTCACAAAAATAGAGACCATCATCAATATAACGCACTATATATACAGAATGAAGAACGCTCTAAACAATGATTTTGAACAGGAAAATGGCCGACCGCCTTAGAAAGGCAGCACTTCGATTCACCTGTAATAATGAATGCTCAAAAATGTCGTAAATGTCAAGGACGTTGACATTGCGGCGTGTGACAAGATACTGAATTTGCTCAACGTGGCCTCCAATTTTGCCTTGTTGACTGCATCAATGGCGCGATCACGGTGGCGCATGTAGGTTTGAGCGCTCGTACTACACACGTGACTGAGCTGCCTTTAGAACTACCGGATGAAGATGTAGCGCCCTTCCCGCCCTGAAGCGTGGTTCGCGGTCAGCCCAAAAAATGCTGGGGACTGTTCAGTACGTACCCCATTTTAAACGGGGTATGTCAAATCGTTATATACGACGGTCAACGCAAGATCTGCTCTGGATGTGACAAGGAGCGTGACTTCCGTTCGTAAAGCCTGTAAAGGCGCATCAATGAACTGCCGCCCACTGAGGCGCCGAGATAAGACTCTACCAATTGTATTACCTATCACCTATGCAACGGTCCTCACTTGGCAGTAGACCGGTCGGCAACCAATGGAATCACTGTCACAAATGAAACTCCCCCACCACCATAACAGTGGTATCTGCATCCTCCCCTCCTTCTAAGACATCGACGCCTATCGGAGCTGTGTCGATTCAATGGAACTGTCATCGCTCATCGTTCCTACGTAGGTTTTGTGTCGGAACGAGAGGAAACCCTCCTGTCTTCTGACACTGAAGGTCGGGTGTGCAAGCAGCGGTCGCCCAAGAAGCGTAAGCACGATCTCGACCAGGATGTTCCACCATCCATCGAGGTTTCTGTGACCGATCACCTTGGCGACACCTTGGCGATTTCTCAAGATGATGAGGACTACAATGTTCCTTCAGCTGACGGACCAGCACTGACACGTGCACTGCCTGCGCAGACCGACGACCTAGTACAACTTATCCCTTCTGGCGGCTTGGCTGCTCTGCTGATGCCATCGGCGACTTAAACAGCGGATGAAATGGATACATCCAAGACACCGACGACGTCGGCATGGAGTGAAGTCGTCGAGGATGTGAAGTCGTCGAGGATGTGAAGTCGTCGAGGATGTGAAGTCGTCGAGGATGCGCCGTACCCTGTGCAAGGGCCCACGACGGTGCAGTAAACGATTGGCAGCAGCGGTGGTGTCCAGGGGTACTCGGTGCACGGCGCTGCCGGCTGCCCCCATCCTGATGCCTGCTAGCGGAATCCCCCATGCGGTGGGCGCCAGCTGCAGACGTAAAGTGTGGCTATGATTAACATCAACTACATTAATACCTGGGTGAAACACCAAGTTGACAAATGATTTGGTCTTACGACACTGATTCTGCGCTGCTTTAGCAGGTGATCTTCGCCACACTGCTGGATATGGAAGGAAACGCTTCGTACGTCTCACTTGGTGACTACGTTCGACGCCGAGTGGGTGCGTGTTCGTGATGGCATATCGGATGAGTACGTCGTGTACCTCCCATCCATAATGGGTATGACGCATACCATAATGGGCACCCATATTATAAATATTGATGGCCCATCCGGTTCTGGGCACAGAAGGAACATAGCACGATTTGACTCTAAGGAGTACTTCCCTCTTTCTCGTTCGCTACTACCATTGTCTGCTTGGGGTCGACTTCAGTTGTGGTTTAATTTTGAATGAGCAACAACCATATTCCAACCCCTGCCACTGAGTGGGGTAGAGCAGTGGTTAGCAGACTGGACTAGCATTTGGGATGTTGAAGGTTAAAAACCAACCTTTGCCCATCCTGATTTAGCTTTTCCATAGTTTCCCAAAATCAGTTAAGGCAAATGCAGCATGGTTCCCTTGAAAGGTAATGGCTGCTTTCCTTCTCCATCCTTCCCTAATCCGAGTTTGTGTTCCGTCTCTTGTTATCGATGGGACGTTTTATTTCCTCCTTCTCCTCCCTTAAACTCTGTCAGGAACTGTGCTTCGTCATCCGTGACCTTTCCCTCTGTGACATTTGGAAGATTCGACCTGGCGATCACCTACATACATTTATGTCTCCCAGGGATTGGTTGGTTCTATTCAAGATGCAAAATGCTTCCCTTGGCGTTCTCGGACCACTGTGCGCACTTTAGCACTGTCCTCTTCCCGTAGCAGACGGGCGGTATGGTGCGGTTATGCACCTTACAAATCTAAACTGCTGGTGGCGTCTGGCAGAGGTTTCAATGACACTCAATCTCCGGCATTCAGTTATTCAATTATGTTGAGTTGGTGGCTGGAGTGTGCCAAATCTAGACACAGTTTGGTAGAGAGGTGTCTACATGGAACCATCGCTGTACTCTATGGTACTGATATGCAACCACACTCTCTGGCCATTCAGATGGACTGCAGCAGGATCAAGGCTCACACAGTGGCACTGACCCATAGCAGTTTGCAGGGAATCGCCGTGAGGACCCACCTCAAGATACGACATGGCAGGAGGACTCCTCAGTGCATCACATCGTGACTGACAGGAAGCATCACCAGCAACAACAGATCTCAGAGCTCGTCGCATGCAAGGGCATTGGGCCTCCAATCGAGTAGATATCATGGATATCATGGCTGGTTTTAAGAGACACTTTCGTCATATTTACTGGTACAAACACCATAAAGTTCATGATCTGGAGCCAAATGAAGGGTGCTGCAAACAAGTCGCCTGATGCTGATGATCTCTCTGCGGAATTTTACAGGCTCTCCAGAATTTGGTAGCACCCAGGCTGACCATAATGTTTCAATAAATGTTGATAATAGCCATGAAGATTCTGCTTGCATTTGTTGAAGGCATTACCATTCCAGTACATAAGTCAATGCAGGAGGCTACAGTTGTCCATTACTGCCCCATAACCTTACTCAGTGCCGAGTACAAGATATTTACATGTATATTGGCGAAACATTGCTGTTTAATCCTTCAGTGTATAATAAACACCAAACAAATGATTCCGTTTGACCAATCAGTGTATATACGGCCACTGATTATTGTCGAGATGTGACCTCTCTAGTGGCGATTTGCAACCTTTATGTGGCATTTGTGGCTGAGCACTTTTGACTGTGTGGGATTCGATTACCTCTTCGCTGTTATAAAGTGGATAGGCTTATGGCCACCGCCACTGACAAGGTGTATACGACCCTGGACAACCGGGAGATCCGGGAAAAACGTGAGAATTTTTTCATCCGGTATAAAACCGGGAAAATCCGGGGATTTTTCATTGTTTTAGATTTCTCTTAAATTTTTGTAATTTAGACTGGTAAGAACCAATACTCTAACAAAGGATATTACAGTATCCTGCTAATGAAGAACAGAATTTCAACAATAAAACGTAAACGAGAGAAAAAACGAAAATATCTTAAAATCGCAAAGGAAATACGTCATGTACAACGACATACAGTGTTCATGCAAGCGTGTGCCAACAGCAAAATGTGTCAAAGGCTTTAGGAAGACTATGCAATGCTTCATAACAACAAATTGCCTCCGAAGAGCATGAGGTCACAACTGTTTACATTAGAAACGGGTCGGATCGTTGTTGCAGAAGCAACGAAAAAAGCTTGCCAAATTTAAAAGAACGCAAAATCCGCAAGATTGGCAAAGCTTTTGAGAAGTTCGAAATATAGCGAGTACTTCAATGCGAGATGCTTTTAATAATTTCCACAACGAAATTCTGTCTCGAAATCTGGCAGAAAATCCAAGGAGATTCTGGTCGTACATTAAGCACACCAGTGGCAAAACGCAATCAATACCTTCACTGCGCCATAACAAAGATGAAGTCACTGATGACAGTGCCACTAAAGCAGAGTTATTAAACACGGTTTTCCGAAACTCCTTCGACAAAGAAGACGAAGTAAATATTCCTGAATCCCAATCAAGAACAACTGCCATGATGATAAACATAGAAGTAGAAATCCTTGGTGTAACAAAGCTGCTTAAATCACTTCATAAAGGCAAGGCGTCCGGTCCAGATTGTATACCAGCCAGGTTCCTCTCAGAGTATGCTAATAAAATAGCTCCATATTTAGCAATTATATACAACCAGTCACTCAAAGAAAGATCCGTACCTAAAGACTGGAAAATTGCTCAACTCACGCCAATACACAAAAAGGGAAGTAGGAGTAATCGGCTGAATTACAGGCCAATATCACTAACGTCGATTTGCAGTAGGATTTTGGAACATATACTATGTTCCAACATTATGAAGTACCTCGAAGAAACGATTTAGTATAGTCAACACGGATTCAGAAAATATCGTTCTTGTGAAACACAATTTGCTCTTCATACTCATGAAGTAATAAGTGCTATCGACAGGGGATGTCAAATTGATTCCATATTTTTAGATTTCGAAGGCTATCGACACCGTTCCTCACAAGCGTCTTCTAACCAACCTGTGTGTCTACGGAGTGTCGCCTCAGTTGTGCGACTGTATTCGTGATTTCCTGTCAGAAAGGTCACAGTTCGTAGTAACAAACGGAAAGTCATCGAGTAAAACAGAAGTAATTTCCGACTTTCCCCAAGGAAGTGTTATAGGCCCTCTATTGTTCCTGATCTATATTAACTACGTAGGAGACAAGCTAAGTAGCTGTCTTAGATTGTTTGCAGATGATGCTGTCATTTACCGTCTTGTAAAGTCGTCAGATGATCAAAACGACTTGCAAAATGATTTGGATAAGGTATCTGTATGGTGTGAAAAGTGGCAATTGACCCTTAATAAATAAAAGTGTGAAGTTATTCACATGAGTACTAAAATAAATAGCTAAATTTCGATTACGCGCTAAGTCATACAAATCTGAAGGCTGTAAATTTAGCTAAATACTTAGGGATTACAATTACAAATGACCTAAATTAGAACGATCACATAGATAATATAGTGGGTACAGCAAACCAGAGACTGCGATTCATTGGCAGAACTCTTAGAAAGTGCAACCGGTCTACTAAAGAGACTGCTTACACCACGCTTGTCCGCCCTATTATGGAGTATTGCTGTACGGTGTGGGATCCGCATCATGTGGGACTGACGGATGACATTGAAAAAGTACAAAGAAGGGCTGCTCTTTTTGTATTACCGTGAAATAGGGGAGATAGTGTCACAGACATGATACGTGAATTGAAGTGGCAATCATTAAAACAAAGACGATTTTCGTTGCGACGGGATCTTCGCATGATATTTCAATCACCAGTTTTCTCCTCCGATTGCGAGAACATTCTGTTGGCATCCACCTACATAGGGAGAAATGATCATCACGATAAAATAAGAAAAATCAGAGCTCGCACAGAAAAATTTAAGTGCTCGTTTTTCCCGCGTACCGTTCGAGAGTGGAACGGTAGAGAAACAGCTTGAAGGTGGTTCATTGAACCCTCTACCAAGCACTTTATTGTGAATAGCAGAGTAATCACGGTAATGTAGATGTGGATTCGTTTTGGCAGGTAGGAGCTGGCTCATGCGCATGCGCAATTGAGTCGCGTTTTAGTAGTAGATTCTCCCGCTTCTGGCTATAGGAATGTGGCTGTTGGCTGTGCAAGCAGTCGCAGCAAGCAGCTAGATGCTACCACGAAAAGGGGGCGCCAAATTCATATTCTTGAGGTAAAAAAAAGTTGTTTCACAAAGCGCTTAGCATCCAGCGCACGTCGGTTTATTGATTATTCATTTGATTTTGAAACGCATCCCTGTTGCTTTTTGAACATTTTTGAAAACATTTTAAGTTGATTTTTGAATGAATCATTAGTTCATGTTTGAATGCGTGCATAGTGTACGTGATGTCTCTGTTAGGAGAATCCTCGTCGCATCTAGAAATAAACTTTCCGCAGACAAAAGGCGACTGAGCTATACGAGCTGAGCGGAGTAAAGCCGAACGGATGAACGCCAATCGCTGTCTGATTATGTGATTGATTGAGTTTTCAAATGTTCAGTTTTGTTATAATTACTAGTGAAATCCATAGATTCAGATTACCAGAGTGGAAATAAACGACTAACAGGAATAACAGGTGAGAAAGATTACGTATTAACTTCTCGGTGTATCGAAGAAAGTGAAATTTTGACAGAAATTTTTGGCCAGATCACTACACTGGTAAGGACCAGTTGAACAGTCCCCGGCTAGCAGCCGCTTAAGTTCTATTCTGGAAGTGACGCGGAAAACGTGTTGTACGAACATGTAACAACGACTATCCGGAGAATAAGTAAACCTGTGATTCTGGCAGGGACAGTTAATCGATGGACAAATTTTGACAATAGCAGGAATAGCTACAGAACTGGTGATGACAAAATTGTTAGTTAAAATGAGGAAGGAGAAGAAACGGGGACACCACACAAATTATGAAAGAATAAGACGATTCCAAATTTAAATAAAAATTTCGTAATACTACTTTTCGATCTCATGCTTGAGAGACTGGTGCGTATGAATGAAATGTGAAACTATTTCTTAATATGCCTAATTGGCATTTGATATTGGTACTTCGTGAATTATATTCTGTCGTGTTATAAAAATGACCATTTGTGCCAAAACAGTCTCGTTTACTTGGCGTGTGTTACAAAATTGGTGCAATATTGGAAAGGCCTATTTTGTTTTATCTAGCAGACAGTGACAAAATAGACGTAATCAGATCGAGAAACCACACCAGTCTTGGGTATTATTTGTGTTTTTCGGTATTAGATAACGACATTTCGATTTCTCATGTAGCAAAACGTTTGACGAACTGTGATGAGGTAACAGATTCTTTCGCAGAAAGGAAAGCACACCATGTAAAGCTGTATCGGGATTAGAGAGAAAAAATGCTAGGCGCTAAGGATTGAAGAAATGTATACTTCCTTGCTTGTCTCTTGTCTTTACTGGTTTTAGGTATCCTATATTTAATTTATGTCACCCAAAATAGCAAGTTACTAGCTAATAGGCAATAATGAGTGCAAATTTTCTGAAGAGTTCTTGTTCTCCCGATTACAAATAATCCCATTCGCTATTAATTGCGAGTGTTTATATATATATATATATATATATATATATATATATATATATATATATATATATACCTACAAAATTCTATCTGCATGTCTCCTAAAGAGGGCACAAGAACAACTAGAACATACAATTTCAGACTACCAAGCAGGCTTTCGTCCTAATAGATCATGCCCGGAACAGATATTCAACCTTAAAACTATTTTAAAGATTAAAGCAATCAGGTCAAAACCAATAATCTGCACATTCGTTGATTTCAAAAAGGCATACGATTCCATAGACAGACAGTCTCTATGTCACATTCTCGAAGAACGAGGCCTAGACACTAAAACCCGAAAACTAATTGAACAAACACTAACAGAAACCAAATCAAAAATTAAATTCAGAGGGGAAATTTCGGAACCATTCTCAATTAAAACAGGAGTAAGACAAGGAGATGGGATCTCACCACTATTATTCAATATAGTTTTGGACAAAGTTATGAAAGAGTGGGAAGTAACACTAAGGAAACAAAGCTTGTGGAAGCCAATTGAACTAGGAAGAGGTAAAGGAAAATTGAACATCCCTTATTTAGCGTTTGCAGATGACTTGGCAATTATAACTGACAGTGAAGAAACAGCAGTAAAACAAATTGAGACACTTAAAGAATGTGCTGAGAAGGTTGGCCTGCAAATCTCCTTTGAGAAGACAGAATTCATGTGCTCAAAATTAGATATTTCGAAACTAAAAACAAAGTATGGTGAAATAACTAGAGTCAAGCACTTTAAGTATCTCGGTGAAGTTATTGAACCAACAGGACTTGAGAAAATAGCACAAAAAAACCGATTACAGAAAATCAAGAAAGCATTCGGACTTATTCAAAATATATATAACAAGAAATGTCTATCAAAAGGCACTAAAATCAGACACTACAACACAGTCATCAAACCAACAGTCACATATGCAAGTGAAACACTCTCCCTGAATAGAAAATTAGATTTACACGAAATTAAGAAAGTAGAGAGAAAAATTATTAGAAAAATCCTAGGACCACGATACACACAAGATGGATACAGGCTGCAGACTACCGAGACAACCGAAAAAATATCAAACATCGAGGCAGATATCAGGAAGAGGCGGATGAAGTTTTATGGACATATAGACAGATTACCTGGAAACAGGTTAACTAAACGTCTATTGGACTATATGACATCACTTAAGGCAACAATACCCTGGGTAACTGAAGTTAAGAAGGATTTGAAAAAGGCAAAAATTGACATAACAAACACATCAGACCGGGATACATTCAGAAGAAAAATCGACAAGTGGAAGTTTACTCCAGAGACGGAATCTAAACCTTTCCGACCAAAGTGGACCGAAGAAAGGAAGAAGGCCTTTGGGGAGGCAATGAAGAAATACTGGGAAAATAAGAAGAACATTAAGAAATGTTAATCACCTGCTTATCGTTCTCCCATGGGGACATTCGCTAATAATAATAATAATAATAATATATATATATATAAAGAGGCAGGCTGTCAAACCGGCTGACTGGGAGTAGCAGAGGCACCAAGTACATTTTAATTTCCACTGTCCTGAATCTAGTTTGATGGCATCCATTACAAAATAGACACGTTTCAATACCACTGAGCGAAATACAGTGACGTGCGATACAAGAATACTGTCTGAGGAGGCGTGGAACTGCACTTTGGCACACTTAAGACGAAACAACACGTCTCACATTTCCTCGAACACGTATATATCGTAGTTTCGGGGCTGATGCGCAGAGCAGTCTGAGTTGTAGTGGGTAGTTTCCACGTGACCCGTGTTTACATTTAGTGATTTTTGCTGTTTCTCCTTCGTTTACTCTTATGTCAAATGAAAACAAAACGGATATGTGTGGTCGGGAGCTATCAAGTGAGTTAAAATACATTCACATAATTACGGAAGTCTAAAATATGTGATTAGTCTCAGAGTTTATTTTATTTCCACCATTCTGACAGTCAAGCATTAAACGTCTTGCTGAACAATGAAGTTATTTTTGTCTGTTGGCTAACGAAATTGGACTTTTATTAACCTTTCCCGCAGAGGCAGTCAATATATTTGAAACGAAATGTTTAATTCCACAGTACTGGCTAGTTTCAACTGTTCGTTGCATTTCAAGTGCACGTTTTTATCTTCTAGCACGTATGGCATTATGCCATAATAAAGAACCAAACATGATATAATACAGTACTGGTGCTCCAAGAAAATTTACATCCCGAAAACCACACTGAAAAGCTTAATATCAGGTCGAGGTCTACTTAATTGTGAATCTGGACATACGAATGTGCACTTTAAGTATGCATTTTAAATATGCACGTTGTAGTATGGTTCACGAAATACCGATGCTCTTGGGGTATCCTTTGATGTCTTGTTTCTTTTATGACATAATGTATGATCTTTAAATGTTTTACACGTGCGTACTTACGGGCTTCCTTCGTCATGGTAGATGTGCAAGCGCGTTGTCGCCTGTTATCTGCGCTCTCTGGCAACTGCTGAAACGAACCTATTTCTAACAGGTCGCAGATAAAATATTGCGAATGATGATTTGAAAAGCGTTACTTTCAAAGTAAAAATATCCCTTTACGTAAGTTGAACTATGTGCAAGAATGTACCAGAATTTCTTAAATCACAGAGCGTTTGACTCTCATTTAAAAGTCAACTCTTTGATGACGAGCCATTTAGAAGAATTTAGAACCCTGAGGATCAGACATTTATGTCATTATTAAAAATTTTACTGGCACATTTGTGTGATATATCTTAAAGTGTAACACGTGCAAAAAAGATCAACAATATATGCGAAAGCTTAGCTTCTCTTGCAGTTTATTAATCTTAGAGACCAATATTATATGTGAAAGCTTTGCTTTTCTTGTAGCGACACTATGTATATTAATTTAAACTATTAACTTTCCCTGTTCGAGTGTTCGTGCTGCTTAACAGTGATGTTGCTGTCGGTTGACAACATCACGTGTCCTATGCTCTGAATATCCGCTGTCATCGGCTGGCGAGATCACGTGACATGAGCTATGATTAGGTTACAAAAGCGCATCGCAATCTCGATTCCAATGATCGGAAAGTAACA
Source organism: Schistocerca cancellata (assembly GCF_023864275.1). Lineage (NCBI taxonomy): Eukaryota > Metazoa > Arthropoda > Insecta > Orthoptera > Acrididae > Schistocerca > Schistocerca cancellata. The sequence continues at coordinate 956,427,729 of NC_064626.1, forward strand.
TGCGGTGTTTGGTGTAATTCCAATGTATATTTTCGTAATACGAAAATACGCAGCGTACATGTTGCTGCACATCAAAGATATTTCCAAAACATGCCTTTTTCCCTGAGTTTCGTTTCCTAAAGTGCCGGAAATCCAACGCCCGTGTATAAAACCATAACCATTTAAAGGACTGATAAGTTTTGCAGGGAAAATATACTGTCACTTAACACGGAAAAAGTGTGTTTTCACCCGAGAGAAAGTGTATTTTTAACCGGGAAATCCGAGAAAAATCCAGGAAATTTTTTTCCTTGTCCGCTTATACACCCTGACTTATATCTATACCATCTCTATGCCAGCATCTGCTCCCTTGTCCAGTTTAACAGCCTTATCGCTAGAACGGTACCAATCCTGTGTTTCTTACGTCAGGGATGCCCACATTTCTCGCCCTGGAGCTGCTTATTGAGAGTCTCATGACACACTTGTCATAGTTCATTCTGCGACAATACACATTCCACTGCTGTGCCTATGCAGACGACCTGTTGCTGCTGGTAAGGTCACAGGACGAGACCATGCTCACACTTAATCTGATCTCCACATACAGGGACATGGTGGGCGGTGATTTGAGTGTGACCAAATCTACGGCGATGCCAACTGGGCGCAGACTCACACGAGAAGAATTGGCGCCTCTATCCCGCTTCCAGAGCTTCCGCTACACTGACATTGTTCACCACCCGTCGTTTAACTATTCGCGCGACCTTCAAGCCACCTGCACGATCGTTCAACAACATCGCCTCTGTTCCCTTGATGTGTGGAATGTCTGAACGCCCATGTAGTTTCCAAGTTGGTGCACATAGCAAGGGTCCATCTGATGTCACCGGCGATTGGTAGCATGCCTACAGACTGCACTGGGCTGCTTCCTCAAAGCTGGATACTTTTTTAAAGTCAAATACGACACACATATCCTCACCCACAAGGATGAAGGACTTGGACTCACCAACGTCCTGTTGCGTGTGGCGGCCTTATATATGAACGCCATGAATAAACTGTGGTCAGGCACAGGGAACTCACCCACATGACAACTCTTGGACATTTACATGCTGGCCTCCATCTCCCCTCCAGTGAGGGTAGGACACAATGCGCTTCTATTCGTGCAACTGTCTGTCTTCTTCGTGGACCTCAGCTATGTATGCGTAGGCCTCCCATGCATGACCCCTCTCCCACGCCCAAAAGATTTCTACGTTCAATTACTACATGGCATACGTTTCAACACCACTGAGATCAAATTTTATCAGTCGTATCTCCCAACAGCAGTCCAAGCGACAAGGCATTGCATAGCCTGTGGAAAATTCACCTCTAACCCGATTTACATGGCACTGGTTTGATGGACACTCCTTGATGCTCCACATACCACTCGGTCGACGATGAAGCCCATTGCCTGACCTGCGTAGGTGTTTGTGAAGCGTGGGCACTGGTAAGACAAATGGTCGCCTGTTTTCCTGACGCCCCTCCATCCGTGGTCGAACCTTTATGCTTTTATTCGCCGAGATGACGTGTGCTTCCCTTCAGCCAAGATTCTTGTGATATTCTAAGTAAAAGGATGGACCGTCGCCGTCCTTACGGATATGGGTTATCACACCTCTCTTTGGACCCTCCTAAGGAAGGCGGATGCAGTAATTCAATGACCTCCAAACTACCACGCCTATTTCGTCACTTACCTCCGCGGGGGTTTTACGCGATTCTCCTGTCACTGGAATGTGCCTGGCACGTTTGTCCTAAATGCTGCAGAGGGGGACTTCTAACGCCCCCTTGCGTTACTTCAAGCCCTCGGTGGGTACAACGCCTGCCACCACATTGTCTTTGTTTTCCGTTTCTCCTCTCCCTCTTCTCCCTCTCCCTACCACAGCTGTGGCACGTGATTACATCTCCTTCCTCAGATGTCCTTTCTTGTCGACTTCCGGTTGGTTAGTGCTGCTGAGGACGCCATGGTAAGTCCTCGTGTGTTCGACCCCTGCCTACTCCGTCCCCCCTCTGCCCCCTCCGTGTCATCGAGCCGGAGACGCCCCACACTTGCTCATCACCCATCATCCGTACGTTTCGTCCTCTCACAAGGAATGGCCAGTTTCCCTATTTGCATTTGCTCGTTTGCTTTAGTTTTTGGAAATAAAGTTCTCATGTTTCCTTAAAAAATTACAAAAGAGAAAATTCCGTATCTATACTTCGTTTTTGGTTTTTCTTTTGGTCTTGATAGCGGAGATTGATGTAAAAACAAAGGGAGAGGGGGCGGGGCAGCGTCTTCGACTAGTAATCAAAACGTATTCGATCCCATGTTCGAACCCAACCATTGCTTAAATTTTGAATAAAAATAATCAGCAATGGCGGCCGAAGACTTCCGGCATAAGAAGTCACCCCTGTTCTGCCAACGGCCTTGTCACAGATGGCGGAGGATCGGGTAGAGGTTTAATGCACTCTCTTGGCCTTGGTGTGGGAAACTGTCCCAAAGAGAGTGACACACTTTAAGTCAGAGCATGGAATATCAAAACTTTGAATTTAAGAAGGAAAGCTAGAAAATCTAAAAAGGGAAATGCAGAGACTCACTCTAGATGTAGTGGGGGCCAGTGAAGTGGAAAAAAGATAAAGATTTCTGGTCATGAGAATACAGGGAAATATCAATATCTGCAGAAAATTGCATAATACGAATAGGATTCGTTACGAATAGGAAGGTAGAGTGCAGAGTGAGGCAGTGTGAACAGTCTCACCAGATTCGACAGAAGACCAACACCGACAACGATAATTCAGTTATTTATGACGATGTCACAAACAGAAAATGAAGAGATAGGCAAATAATATGCACATATTTGACAGATAATTCCGTATGCAAAGGGAGATGAAAATCTAATAATTATAAAGGGTTGGAATGCGGTTGTAAGAAAAGGAATAGGAGAAAGGTTCACGGGACAAGATGGACTTGCAAGTAGGAACAAAGGACGCGAAACACAGGATTCTGCAACAAATTTCAGATGCTAATCGCCAATACTATGATCAAGACTCACAAGAGGAAGAAACAAACTTGGAAAAGACCCAGGGACACAGGAACGCTCCAGCTTGATCAATCATGGTCAGAGAGAGATGTTGCATTGTAAGACATACCCAGAAGCAGGTGTAGACTCATATGATAATTTTGTAACGACAAACAGTAGACTAAAGTTCAAGAGAATTATCTGGAAGAAACTGTGTGGGACGAAGTGGAAACCTGAAACAGTGAGGACTGTTGAGACATGAAGTACGCTAAGGATATGGATAATGCGATAACTAATAACAGAGTATGTAGTTAAGTTGGAAAGGAGCGGACGTATCTAAAAAGAGCAATCGTAGATGATGGACAGCTGAACGTACATATAAGGAAGGGACCACAAAGAAACTACAGGTAACAGAAGAAAGTAGGGTTTTACCAGCACGAAAAAAGCGGTAGAAACCCTCGTCGTGTGTGGGCGGGCATTATCTTGCTGAAATGTAAGTCCAAGATGGCTTGCTATAAAGGGCAACAAAATGTGGTGTAGAATATCGTCGACGTATAGCTGTGCTGTAAGGGTGTCACGGATGACAACCACACGGGTCCTGCAATGAAATGTAATGGCGCCCCAGGCCATCACTTCTGGTTGTCGGGCCGTATGGCGGGCGACAGTCAGATTGGTATCCCACCGCTGTATGTGGAGTCCCCAGACACGTCTTCGCTGGTGATCGGGGCTCAGTGTGAGGCAGGACACATAACTGAAGACAAATGTACTCCTATGATTAAGGCCCCAGTGGCCAGCGGAAACGTGTCTGTAGACACCCCGAACGGCGGTGTAATATCAACTTGTCACCCGCCATGCGACACGACAAACAGGAGTGATGGTCTGGGGTGTTATTTCTTTTCATAGAAGGACCCCTCTGTTAGTCATTCGTAGCACTCTGACAACACAGCAGTGCGTCGATATTATTCTACGCCCTGTTTTGTTGCCCTCCATGGCAAGCCAACCTGGGCTTACATTTCAGCAAGCTAATGCCCGCCCGCAGACGAAGAGAGTTTTTAATCCATAATGAGATTTTCACTCTGCAGCGGAGTGTACGCTGATATGAAACTTCCTGGCAGATTAAAACTGTGTGCCGGACCGAGACTCGAACTCGGGACCTTTGCCTTTCGCGGGCAAGTGCTCTACCAACTGAGCTACCCAAGCACGACTCATGGATATTGCGGAGACATGGTTTAGCCACAGCCTGGGGGATGTTTCTAGAATGAAATTTTCACTCTACAGCGGAGTGTGCGCTGATATGAAACTTCCTGGCAGATTAAAACTGTGTGCCGGACCGAGACTCGAACTTGCCCTTCGCGGGCAAGTGTTCTACCATTCTGTAAACATCCCCCAGGCTGTGGCTAAGCCATGTCTCCGCAATATCCTTTCTTTCAGGAGTCCTAGTTCTGCAAGGTTCGCAGGAGAGCTTCTGTAAAGTTTGGAAGGTAGGAGACGAGGTACTGGCAGAAGTAAGGCTGTGAGGACGGGCCGTGAGTCGTGCTTGGGTAGTTCAATGGGTAGAGCACTTGCCCGCGAAAGGGAAAGGTTCCGAGTTCGAGTCTCGGTCCGGCACACAATTTTAATCTGCCAGTAAGTTTCAGAGTTTTTAATGTTTGCCTTCTCGCGTTTAAAATTCTACCTTGGCCAGAAATGTCATGGATCTCTTCCCAAATGAGAAGATTTGGAGCTTTACGCGTAGGGCCCTCCAATCAGGTCGGGATTTTGACGATTTAACGCGCAAGTACCTCAGTCTATCAATCAATGCGAAGCCGAATAACTGCTTGCTTGCATAAGGACCACAGATGAACCAAAGCGTTATTGATTTGATGAATTTCTGAGTCTCTTCCCTTCCACTCTGAATTTTTGTTGTCATGTCTTTACGGTGTGATTGCCAGGAGTTTCCCGGTGACAACTTAAGGCCATATGCTTCCGAGTAACGAAATGCATTAAAGCACTCCCATTAAATCCGCCACCTATGTTCCATCTGTCTCAACGTAATGACTAACATTCAGCAAAGCAACCACGAGATAATCATTAATAAAAGAGCATATTATTGTTTTTGTTCTATCTTAGTGTGTGATAAAAAGATATTAATTTATTAACGATAAGTTTCATAAAGGCCAGTTACAATTTTAGCAGGAATTATGGCCTAAGGAAGCCTAGTTCACTCGACTGGTCAGAAAATTAGAAAAAAATGTGAGCCGTGTTATCTCGACTGCTCGAAGCAGAGATTCAACTGACAATAACATAACTGCCATTGTCCTAGGCAAACATGCTGTCTTCAGTGACAACTGCTTCGATGCCTACTATCCACTTCTCACAAAAGCCAAAAACGTATCATAAAAAATATTATGACAGATATATTTGAACTAGATTTATTGTCACTCATTTCTTACGACTATAAAGGGCTGTAACTAAAAAGCTTTATATACAGAGCAACTGTAAACGACAGAGTCAAAAACATGCCACTACAAATGCGGTGCGTTTAATACGTTTCAAAGCCCAGAGGCAGTGTAAATTTTCAGCGTTCGATATCCAATTGAATCCTACGTTCGGTCGATCGAGCAGCGTTTGGTTTTTACGATACGGTATTGCCATTACGCAGAGCCGTAGCCAGACGTATTGTGCCTTTTCTGTTGGTCCGTATGGAGTCTGTGAATTTCACAAAATAGAAAGTTCGACGTGCGTTACCTGTACACAATATCAAGATGCATAAGTACTACGTTTGCTAGACGTTCCGTCACGATAACGGATGAATATGTGTCACGAACATGAGAATTAAATACTTCAGTCGCCACAAAATGCGACCGTCTTGTTTTGAATGTCTACTGGAGCAGAATTTTGTGAGAACGTTCCCATGAAGCATCAGTGCTAATACAGTTTTCATTTTACGTTACAATGAATTGGTCACAAGAAATGTCTTCGACACAGAGTGATTGCGGCGTGCTGAACATTCATATTATAAGAAGTTTTGCTTCACGATGATGTCACCTTACTAGCACTACCACTATGTCTCTGTCAGTTACGTACTCAACGTGCACTATCAGGTCATTTGAACAACGTGAGGCATATGGTCATTTCGTTGTAACCACCATTTATTCTGCTTCATAGAGGCATGTCGGTGCGGCAAAAAAAAAAAAAAAAAAAAAAAATCGTGTTTCATGACAACGAATCCTTTATTTTCAGAATATCTGATGATGGATAAACCCGAAACATATTATCATAATAAAGTCATTTATCCACCAACCAGCGACATTACATTGAGTGACCTATCCACCATTTGTGCAGTACTATTTATCTTGTTCGTTATGGTCGCATGCTTCCTACAGTACTTTTTATCGTACCTTCAGTCTAACATATGTCTACGTAGACATATCGACGGATCATTTACACAATGGTATCAGACATGCCATCTTAATTGATTTAGGATATATTTTTTAAATTAACTAATTCATACATAGAGTAATATTATCGCTTGTAACTATAGATCCACATGTTGTGCTGTTTATTTTGATATCTTGTGCGCCATGATTCGTACACATTTGATTAGAAGTGTAAAATTAATCTGAAAAACTAATTTTACACGATCCAGTTGTACTACGTCACCGGTCACTAACCACACTACATACAAACACACACTACTCTACACTATACTGCACTACATCGCGCGCGCGCACACACACGATTTCGGCTGGCCTTTGGATCCTGACCATTCCTGCGCCATTATGTTGTATTCTTAGCGTTGCGCCGTTGGCACGTCAGAAACTGCTAAGTCAGTATCTCACTACAATGAATGAGACTCTGAAGAAAAAAAAGTAGGAGGGGGTTAAAATTATGCATCATACATCGTGGGCATAAGATCATGCCGTAAGATTCACCAAACTATGACAGTTTACTGTAGAATGATAGTAATTTATTATAAAGTAACTATATTTTTTTGCTATTCGCTGCTCTGTGTCGTCTAAATATACCGTGACTTGGAAGTATCAATTATTTACTAGGTATGTTTTAAGTGAATTCTTAGTTCCCAGAATGAGATTTTCACTCTGCAGCGGAGTGAAAATCTCATTCTGGAAACATCCCCCAGGCTGTGGCTAAGCCATGTCTCCGCAATATCCTTTCTTTCAGGAGTGCTAGTTCTGCAAGTTTCGCAGGAGAGCTTCTGTAAAGTTTGGAAGGTAGGAGACGAGGTACTGGCAGAAGTAAAGCTGTGAGTACCGGACGTGAGTCGTGCTTCGGTAGCTCAGTTGGTAGAGCACTTGCCCGCGAAAGGCAAAGGTCCCGAGTTCGAGTCTCGAATTCTTAGTTATTTGGATTTATGTTGCCTCCTGAATCTCATTCGGCAATACTTTTACTTTCTGAGTTCATCGTAAAATTTCCTGAGTCAGTTGTTCACGTTTGAAATAGATTGTAATTAGATGCACCGAGATGATTCATGAGATTCGTTTGGAACTGCAAGATATTAAGACAGCTTTACAACGAGACACGTTTGCTTTTCATGTTGGCCTACCGCGCCGAGCTCGAGTATCTGTTGTCTTCTTGAATTCGATACTTGTGTTATTGAATGGGTACAGCGAATCAAAGCCAGAATGAAAACACAAGAGATGTGGTGGGACGAGACCACAAAAAAAGCCCGTAGAACGGAACAAGGTCACAGAAACCAGATTGTGATAACAAAAGTCAACAAACAAAATGAGGATGAAGACAAGAATATTCCCCTTCAACTTTCGTTCTGTCAATTACAAGGCTCACCCCCAGATGCAACCGAAAACTTAGTATACAAAAGTCAGCTCACTGAAACAAAGTTCCGTGATCATACTAACATCGTGAGAGCAGATTTTAATAATTCAATAACCAAGTGGGAAACATAATTTTGTAAGAGATGGACGTGACAAGACATCTTGTCATACAAAATGAACTGTTTTTTTGAAAATTATTTACAACAGGTAGTTCGGAAGTCTAGTCATGCCAAAAAAAATGCATTAGATCTAATGGTGAGAAATAGACCTGAGCTCTCTGAAGATGTGCACGCTGAGACTGGTGACCATGGAGCAGTTTCAGCGAGAAAGATTACCAAATTACTTGTGCAATATAAAACAAATACAGAAATTTACGTGTTACAGAATGTGTACAAAGATACAGCAACGTCATATGTCCGTGTGGCACTCGAAAGATTTAGCTATGGGCAGGACAATGTGGAGGAACTGTGCCTCTGGTTTAGAGGAACACGTGACCAAACACAGGACAGATATGTATTTAAGGGAAACGTTCATAATGTCAGGGACACTCCCCATATGGAAACTTGTAAAGAAACAGCGAGGAGGTGTAAAATGAAGTGTGGTGCTTGAGTATGAAAGAATCTGATCGAAAGGCATTTGGTTGTTAAAAGGGCAATACTTGAAGCTTTCAAAACTCACCCTAGCAGAATCTTGTCGAAAGACCTCCCATAAAACGCAATGAAGTTCTGAAATGTGTAAAGGTTATCAGTAGTATCAAAATAAATCGACACATGCTCATAAATGGCATAAGATCTGTAATTGAGGGTCGCAAAGTAAAAACATGAACGGTGAGCTCTGTTTTCAGATGTTCCTTTTCAAACGAATATCCATGAGTATTGCCCAGTTCAATTCTCGCACCTCTAAAGAGCGATATATATATTGATGTCAGTGGCATGGATAAACAGCTGATCTGAACAATTCAGCAAGTTACGACGGAATTCCTGTCAGATTCTACATGGAACTCTAAACTTAGCTATCTTCATTCTCAACCATAACATACCACAGATCCCTTACATAAAGAAATTATTCCCAATGGGTGAAACACAGCATACGTCACACTCGTCTCAAGAAAGATAACAGAAGTCATGCAAAAGGCCGCTGTACAATATCACTAACGTCCGTATATTGTAGAATTATATAAAATATACTGAACTCAAACGTAAAGAGGTATTTTGAATAGAATAACCTTCCTCATGCCAACCAGCATAGATTCAGGGAACATCGATCACGCAGAACTCAACTCACGCTTTCTCACATGACATCCTTGAAGCAATGGGTCAAGGAAATCGGGTAGATGCAATATTTCTTGACTTTCGAAAACCATTTCATTCGGTCACACACCAAGGCTTAGTAACGAAAGTATCAAACAAATTTGTGGCTGGACTGAGAATTTCCTTGAATGGAGGGCGCATAATGTTATCTTGGACCCAAGTTGTGTCTCACTAGGCCACACTCATTCCAAGGTAGGCTAACCTCAAATTCTTGTAGGCTCTTGTCGTCTGCATTCTCTCTTTCACTTATCGAAAGTCCATCTACCTCGATATGCTTCATTCCGACGTCCCTTCACTCTGTAGTAGCAGACATGTCCTAGGCAGTGTAAAGCAGCGTTGATGAAACCACTACCTAATACCTACCACAAAGATGCCACGTAACTCGAGTTGAAAGTCAGTTCCCGAAAGTTCATATTTAAAAAATTGGGCGTTCGGAGGATGCAGTCTACTTGCAGAAAGCATTTAAAATTAGATTGAATCTGTTTTTTATTCATATGGAAACGCATGAAATGGGTATCAAGTCAGTATTAGCTATGGTAATACTCTATCATTCAAAGTTCACTGTCTGTACAACACAGTTTCACTCTAAAAACAGCCAGAATTTTTGAAAGTCCGACCCGACTAATTTTCACGTTCTAACATTCAAAGACCCACAATAATTCGCGAGTTAAATATTCGGTCGTTTCAGTGGTCTTCTTCGAAACAAGTGCTCGCCAAAGTATTCCGTACAGAGCACGAAACATGCCATGCGAAATTGTTACTACGACCTGAAAGTTCACCTGTTCAACTCTCTCAAACTGTTTAATTTAAAACCACCAAACTTTAATTAAAATATTCGTAACTCTAGTCGCTTCAGTCATGAGGTATTCGAACCGCAATTAACTCACTATTTCTTCATTTTTTCACAGTATTTTTACGGAGGTATCTAAAATGGGGTTATCCGTAGGCCGGTTAGCAAGCGACTATCTCGAACTATTCTACTCACTGCCCACTCCACTATATTCGTGCGGGAACAGCTTAATTCTGATTGGCTGTTGATCTAAACTACCAATCAGAATGTTCCTTCCAGATCATTCTCGCGGCAAAACTTGCCTTATCCAATCAATAATCTGATAGTAATGAACGCCATTAAAACTTCAATTTCTAGTATATTGTTTAATCAAAATGAGCGAAGTACGTATTATTCTCCAAATTGATAAATAAACGTATTCCGCCTCTAACTCTGATTCTGGCTGCTTTTATAGAAAAGCAAGCTCTCACCGACATACATCATCTGAATCATGGTTGCACCTTAACTATACCACGGTCTATTTGTCAAAGGTTTTATGAAAAATGACATATCGAGTTTTTACAAATGTCCCGCATACACTCTCTCAATCATACTCACGCAACAAAATATAATCAAATAATAAATTTGACCGATTTTTGTATTACGCAATGCACAAAGACTAAAGTGTTAAAACAGAAAACTCTAATTGATTTTTATGCACTGGTAATTTAGTAATGGCTTAAAACGATAATGCAAGTCAATCTGTATTTGTTCCTAACATGGTTTAAAAAAAAAGAATTGGTTTTAGGTCTTTTAGGTAATTTTCTTTATCTCCGGCACTATAATGAACAAGAATCTAAAATTTTGACAGCCTCATTCCATTAATAACAAAAGGCTGTGTACCAAATTTGAACAAAATCGGATAATAATTAATATGGATTATTTAGATTCGTAGAAGGTATGAATCTTCGGATCGACTGAATGATACTCTATGCAGTTCTCACGGCAGGCAGCATCATCTGCGCTGTGAGCAAAGCGGAAAAAAAAGCATAGCCATCCTTCAGCCCCCATATCAAATGGCTGCGTGCCTTACTGCAACAAATGCCATCTCGTAATAACGTGCTACGTTGCAGACTTGTCTTATGGTTAGGGATGCGGAAGTTAAAGTTAAGGAAAGTGTTCAGCTGACTTAAACATGTTCGTCAAACTTTCATGTGTTTGCTATGCGACCAGCACGAATGATACTGCTGCCGATAAAACATCACACCAAATTTCTGATTTTGGTTCGGTCAGTTTGTCGCCTAGACATGCGATCTTACCCTAAACTAAAACAGACTGCTGTGAAAGGGCCATGATTCTGAGCTTGCTCTGCCTTAAACGAGACGCGCCTTTCACAGGTACTGGATCTCATCTGCGGCATAAAAGAGAGCACGTGGAGCCGCTGGCGCCACTTTCCCATCCCGGGAACACCCATAGGGTCTCTTTTCGCACAGCAAATAGCCTTTCGACAGTGGACTCCCATGCTGCGTCACATGTGTCTGACTTACCGCCCGAAAATTATACGCACAGCGCTGTTTCTACGCGGTCCAATCACCTTAAAGTTACCACAGTCTTCGTTCGGCGACAACGTGCAATAATCACTCATAGACGGCAGGTGGCAGTATTAGCAGTGGAGGGCATGTAAAGCGGAGGGGGTGGGGGATACAGAAACCAGTGCAATGCAGTCGTTATGTGACATACGAAACCGCATAATCATCGGCTTTTAAGCCAAGGGTGGAAGAATTTCCGAAATTTCTAAGTCTGTAAACGGCTCGGTGCCGCTGTGGTTAAAGTGTACTGCGCATGCCAAAATGACGCTTTCCAAACCCAACATGGAGGTAACTGTGGTGCACCGCGAGCCATAGATCACAGGGGTGAACAATGACTGCGGGGGTGTGTACGGGCGAATTGAGTGCATCTGTTGAGCAATTGACTACCCAGATGAACCCAGCGACTACCAACAGTGTCTTCTCAACGACCGTTCAGGGAACTTTGCTGCGTATTGGCTTCTGCAGCGGGTGCCTGGTTTATGCGTCCTTGCTGACTGCTCTTCACTGTCGACGAAAGCCGAAATTTGCACGCCAGTACCGCACCTGGACGTCCATTAACTGGTGACAGGTGGCGTTTTTGGTCAGTCACGTTTTATGCTCCATCGGACAGAAACATTTGACAGTAAACAAGGAGAGAGTGTTACGGTCTGAGGAATGTTATCGTGGTACTCCGTGGGTGATCTCGTCATTCTGGAACGCCAACAAAAATATGCATCAATCCTTGCGGACCATGTCCATCCCTACATACAGTTTGTTTTTCATCGGCACTATGGCATCTACCAGCGGGACAACGCAACGCGTCATACAGCTCTCTGTGTGCTTGAGTGGTTCAGAGAGCACCAGGATGAGATTATCATACTTCTCTGGCCATTAAACTCCCCAGATATAAATACCATCGGGAATTTGTGGAACCACGATCGTCCGGCTGTTCGCGCCATGTATCCTCCAACCGTGAAAGCTGGCATTGCTGGCGGCAGCACTGGAGTCGCTACGGTTCCAAAGCCACAGTGACTCTCTTCTTACACGTCTCGCAGCGGTCCTCACTGAAAAGGTGGTTAGTCAGGTTTCCGACTTTTGCTCACATTAATATGATTGGACGGTGTAAAATCTTGTGCGGGCTTCTGCGTTCCAACATGATTCAGTACGAAACATTGTTGGTAACGGTCAGGTGACTCAGATGAAGCTGTATTGCCACAATATGTCTTCAGTTATAATGAGTGAGGTGAGAAATAAGAAACAAGGAATATCACATATTAAGAGAAAAGCAGAGTCTGAATATAAATTAAATCTACGACGTCAATTTCTTAGAGGAGAACACCAAAGTTATAACACCAGGTGGTATCATGACCAATAGCGCTGCGTGGTATCACTTCCAATAACACTGCATGGTATCATGTCCAAATTTTCAATCAGAACAATGGAAGGAAAGTGAGGGTTCAGCGTCCCATCGACTACTAGGTTATTACAGACGGATCACCAGCTCGGATTTAGGACAAATGGAACAGGCAGTCGACGATATCCATCTCAGAGGAAGTATTCGGGCATTTGCCTTAAGCGAGTTAGGGAAATTTCAGAGAACCTAAGTTTCGTTTTGCTGGACATCGCCCTCCTAAATTCTCGCCCAGTGTCCTACTACACCAAAACTTCGCATTCTAGAATTGCATTTAGACCAGCAAAGAAAATAACAGTAGGATTTTCAATTTATTGTTAAAAATGCGGTTGATTTGAGTTTCCCCATTTCCTTCATGACTTTCAAACCATTTTAAAAAGATAAACTAGCAGATTTTATTTAAACTGTATGTTTTCATTGGATTGCTCTCTTCAGCTGCAGTCATATTATTAAGAATGGTTCAAAATACTTAAAGCTAATTTAAAACAAAAAATAAACTATTTTTATAAAAGAATATAATTCGGTGTGAGACTTTTATGTAATATAGTGGCCCGCGCGCATGCATACATGTTGAGAAAGAGTACAGGTATTTGTGTGTGCAAAGAAAGCAGGTGGCTGTTCGGTAGATTTTCTTTTAATTATACAGATGTACACTTATGAGCCAGAACATTTTGACCACCTGCTCAATTAAGCGTTACTTCGGAACACAATACAGCAGTGTTTCCGCGTGGTATGGGTTCGACAAGTCGTTGATAGGTTTCCAGCGGTATATGGCACCAGATGTCGATGCACATGTCACGAAAAACTCTGAAATTAGTGGCCGATGCTGTGTGAGCGCAGAGCTGGCGCTCGATACCGTCCCAGAACTGTTCCATAGGGTTCAGAACAGGTGAATTTGGTCGACAACTCAAGAACGTAAGTTCACCAACATGCTCCTTAAGCTTCTGTAATATAATTCTGACCTTGTGACAATGAAAGTTATGCAGCTGTAAGAAGTCATTGCCATCGGGGAAGACGTCAAGTATAAAGCATAGGGACGTGGCGCGGTGGTTAACGCATATGATTTGCATTGGGGAGGACGAAGGTTCAGAACCGCGTCCGGCCATCTTGATTTAGAATTTCCGTGATTTTCCTAAACCGCTCCAGGTACTGTAGGGATGGTTCCTTTGAAAAGGGCACGGGTGATTTCCTTCCCCATCCTTTCGTGATCTGCGCTTGTGCTCCTTCTCTAATGAACTTGCTGTCTACGGGACTTTAAGCTCCCTTCTTTTATCAGGCATGAAGAGGTGCAGGTGATCCACAATAATGTCCATGTAATCCGTAGCTGTCATAGTGCCTTCGATTGCTATAAGGTCCAGTCAAAGGAAAACCGAACACCCGCCACAGTGGGACCATGGAACGGTCCCACTCAAAAGAAGTCACTAAACTGGTTAAGACGTTTATCCCGCTGGGAGACGAAACGCTCAATTCCTGTTTCGTAGAACGCCGTCGGCCGCTGACGGATCCACAACCACATCCACTCTTGCATTTCCTCGTCCCACTGAAACCGATGTCCATGCATGTCTTTCTTCAGGTCGTCCAAAATGTGAAAATCACGCGGTGAAAGATCCGGGCTGTACGGAGGACATTCCCAGGTTTTCTAACTAAATCGATGAAGCTTAGTCCTTCATCCGATTGGCAATTTGGGGCTCGTCGTTATCGTGCAACATAATGATTTCGTCCGACAGAATTCCTGGTCGTTTTGACTTTATGGTGCGTCACACTATCTATAAAGCATCTTCATAACGCTGCGCACTGACTGTGGTTCCATGGACGAGAAATTCGATAAGCAGAAGACCCCTGCATTTGAAGAGAGGACCCTCATGACCTTACCGGAAGTTATATGAACAGCTTTGGATTTCTTTGGTGAGGGAGATGTGGGATGTTTCCACTGTTGGATTTATCGTGTTCCCTTGGGCTGTCTGAATGCTATCGGACTTAATCACCTTATTGCACGATATCGCCCGCCCCCACACTGCCAATCGGACGAAGTATACACTTGAGTGTTTTGGTTGGGAAACATAGCAACAACCTTCGTACAGACCGGATCTTTCACCTTGCATTTTGCATCTTTGGCGACCTGAAGAAAGACATGCGTGAACGTCGGTTTCTGTAGGACGAGGATGTACAAGTATGAGTGCGGTTGTGAATCTGTCAGCGGCAGACATGTTCTACAAAACAGGAACTGAGCGAGTCTCCTAGCGGGATAAATGTCTTGATGCATATGGTGATTATTTTTGAGTGGACCCATTCAATGGTCCAGTTATGGTGGGTTATCGTTTCCATTTGACTGCTCCTCAACCACAGGTAGCATGGAAGCCAAGGTGAATTTCCCCCAACGCAATTCTGCCGCCACCGACCCACGTCCGTGTGGTCCATGTTTCAAGTAGCCTTTCGCCTGGATAACGGTGTATCCGGACTCCTGGTGCAGGAAGAAATATAATTCTTCCGACTAAACAACATGTTTCCATTGGTTCATGATGTTGTAGATGTTACGGTGACTACTGCAATCGTAATTCTTGTTGTCGTTGGGTCAATGACCACACTGTCAATGGGATTTTAAACTCTAAGCTTCCTTCACTTTCTTTTATCAAGCATAAAGGCATGCAGATGATCCGCAATAGTGCTCACGTTGTCCCTAGCTGTAATGGAGTCAATATGGAAACATTTAGTGGTTATCTGCTGCGGAGCACATGTTCAACAATGTGCACAGAACGGTGAGCCCCGAAAAATTTGCGTCTGCACCATAGTTGTACTCTGTCATCATAGGGATCCGTAGATAAAATAATCTCTTAATGTTCGAGACAGCATTAGTAATGTGCTACTTGCCATAGTCGGGGCGATTAAATATCTAGACGTAACGCTGCAAAGTAATATAAGATGCAACGTGCATGTAAAGATTGTCGTGGGGACGGAAGTCGTCGACTTCGGTTTATTGGGGTAGCTTTAAGAAAATGTGGTTCATCTATAAAGGAGACCGCCTATAGGTCGGACTATTCTCGAGTACTGCTCGAGTGTTTGGGATCTGCACCCGGTCTGATTAAAGGAAGACATCGAAGCAATTCAGAGGTAGGCTGCTAGATTTATTACCAATATGTTCGGACAACATGCAATGTTACGAACCTGCTTCGTGGACTCAAATGGGAATCCATGGAGGGAAGAGGCCCTTCTTTTGGAGGAACACCATTTACAAAATTTAGAGAACCGGTATTTGAAGCTCACTGCAGATCGATCCCACTGCCGCCAACGTAAAATTCGCGCAAAGACCACGAACATAAAATAATAGGCAAATTTCAGAGGTGGTCGTATGGAACAAAACAAGAAAAAATGTCTAGTGAACATGACTCTAAAATATATCCCTTAAAAACTATGAGCATTTGCTCAGTAGAAGAGATGTGTTTCACACTAGCGAAGATGAACAAGTGTTTGTAGTTCTTCTGATATGCATTTTCGAGCCCATGTTTGTTAGATATTTTTTCTTCTCTTGGTTCATGCTACCACTTGTGGAAGTTGCATACCCTACATTCTCAGCAACTTCAGTACCGGTACTTCTATTCCACTGCCAGATGTATCAGAACGGTTTCGGTTGTAACTTTCGACTCGTTAGTTTCCGAACCAGTGACCCTTACTTCAAATTGATCAGTTTATCCATCTCAATCATTCTTGAAAGTTTGTAAGATCATCACGTAGTCACCATGTACATTCATACCTTTCCAGGCGTCGGCGCCTATTACTTAGAGGCATGGATTTCTACGTAAAACTTGATCTACTACATCCCCTCTGTAATCTCTACATCCCCTCTGTAATCTCTTGAAGTGTGTAGCGTGCCTTGTGAACATGTGCTCGAAACGCCACTTCACGCTGTTCAGTGGACCAAATGTTTTGTCTCATCTGTGTGTTTCTTATAATTTTCCAATTTATGGTGTATAATGAAAGGTTTCTAGTTGGAGAATTCTTACACGTGGTCTGTGTTTGCTTGATTTCGCATTTTTGTCTGCTGTTCTGGCGTTTAGGTCGTTTTGGCGGAGAGATAATTCTCATACGCTCCGTAGCGTGCTGACTGCGTTTGTGTCAGCCGCCCTCGAGAAATTTCCAGGCCGGCGAACAGCTAACCAGCTGACGTGGCAGTTGCAGAGTTTCCGGAACAAACGGGCTGAGAACTCACTGTCATTGCGACTACGTTCACGTTCTTCCCAGAACGACAATGGGCGGAGGTGTTAAATGAACTACGTCTCATCTAAGAAATTTAATTTAGTGCTTCAGAGCTCGAGTCACATCGCGAATTGAAGTTTCATCATGGATTCTGAGAAGGGAGACAGTTTACTTTGGCAGGTAAAAAGCATGAGTAATTTCCGAAAGTGAGACTGTCAAGGCAGAGCAACGGAGATGATGAACCTCACTGTCATTGCGTAAGCTTTCTGTCATACGGTGGGCTGCCATTTGGTAAAACATGGTCGACTTGCAAGGTAAACTAGTGAGTAAAATATCTACAACATAAACAAAAGAACATTTCGATTTTAGTTCAGGATTGTGGCTTGGTGTGGGAAGGTTCCCATTAAGCGCATTTTTATCTTACTCTTGTTGCCATGTCGATTCCAGGTACTGATTTTGCTCAACCTTGAACTAAGAGTGTCATGTCATATATTCTGGTAATATTCCATTATTTAGGCATTGTAGACCTTGATGTATTTCCTAATTCTTTAGGTGAGTGCCTTAACAGATTTCATCTTCTTATCAGTAGTTCTTTTCTTATGCTTATGATCAGCCTTTTTGAAGCTTCTTTATAAAATAAATGTCCAATAATTTTAAAACATCAGAGATATTTATCAATTTCTGAAGCATGTTTGTATCTCATTAAATTAGACGCTTGTTAGTTCATTTCTGGATTGAAGGTCCTCGCGTAGCTGGTGACTAAATAAGCAATCTCATCGATAAAGTTGTAATCTCTATTACTTTCTGCGCAGATGATGTTGCTTTATATACACTGAAGAGCCAAAGAAACTGGTACACCTGCCTAATATCGTGTAGGGCCCCCACGAGCACGCAGAAGTGCCGCAACACGACATTGCATGGACTCAACTAATCTCTGAAGTATTACTGGAGGGAGCTGACGCCACGGATCCTTCAGGGCTGTCCATAAATCCGTAAGTGTACGCGGGGGACAGGTCTCTTCTGAACAGCAAGTTGCAAGGCATCCCAGGTATGCTCAATAATGTTCATGGCTGAGGAGTTTGGTGGCCAGCGGAAGTGTTTAGACTCAGAAGAGTGTTCCTGGAAACACTCTGTAGCAATTTTGGTCGTGTGGGGTTTCGCATTGTCCTGCTGGAATTTCCCAAGTTCGTCATGTTTACTAGACATTTTTTCTTTTTGTTCCATATGACCCCACCCCCCCCTTGAAAGCTGCCTATCTTACAATCATAGCAACAGCAGTACCGGGACATGTATTCCGAGGCACCCTCACCTCAAATCGATACATTTATCCTTTTCCATCACCACGCAATAACCCTGTATATACATACATTTACAGACGCCGGCTCCTATAACTTGGATTCTCTGCAGTGCAGTTGGATGGTGTTTTCGGACATGGGTTCCTAAGTAAAACTCTTTTCTACTGAGGCCCCTCTACAGTCTCTAGAATTTTGTAACATAAATTGTAAAACACCCTGTACAATCGCAGAAGAGAAGAATGTGGGATCATTGTAGAGATGACACGAGCCGCAACTGAGGACATCCACTGACATAAGCGACTTACACAAATGCATACTGTTATAGCCGAGCAACTGGAGGCTCTGTGATGGTGAGGTTCAAATGGTTCAAATGGCTCTGAGCACTATGGGGCTTAACATCTGTGGTCATCAGTCCCCTAGAACTTAGAACTACTTAAACCTAACTAACCTAAGTACATCACACACATCCATGCCCGAGGCAGGATTCGAACCTGTGACCGTAGCGATCACGCGGTTCCAGACTGAAGCGCCTATAACCGCACGGCCACACCGGCCGGCGATGGTGAGGGGCGTGTGTAGTTGGAGTGTTACGGGACCCCTGAAACGGAATGCACAATGGACATGACTGGATTCAAGAGATCAGACAGAATGGGTACGCAATTGTCCAGGGGTCCCATATCACTCCAACTTCACACACCTCACACCAGTACCTTCACCAGCTTGCACAATCCCCTGCCGACATGCAGGGTCCACGGATTCTTGAGCTTGTCTGCATACCCGTACACGTCCATCCGCTCATTACAATTTGAAACGAGAGTCGTCCGACCAGGCAATGTGGTTCCAATCATCAACAGTCCAGTGTTGTCGGGCCCAGGCGAGGCGTAAAGCTTTGTGTCCTGCAGTCATCAAGACTACACGAGTGGGCCTTCGGCTCCGAAAGCCCATATCGATGACGTTTCGTTGAATGGTTCGAACGCTGACACTTCTTGATCACTCAGCTTTGAAATTCACAGCAATTTGCGGAAGGGTTGCACTTCTGTCACGTTGAACTAGTCTCTTCAGTCGTCGTTATTCCCATTCTTACAGGACCTTTTTCCGGTCGCAGCGATGTCGGAGATTTGATATTTTACCAGATCCTGATAGTCATAGTACACTCACGAAATGGTCGTACGGGAAATTCCCCAGTTCATCACTACCTCGGAGATGCTGTGTCCCATCGCTCGTGCGCTGACTATAACACCACGTTCAAATTCACTTAGATCTTGATGACCTGCCATCGTAACAGCAGTAACCGATCTAACAAATGCGCCAGATACTTGTTGTCTTATACAGGCGTTGCCGACTACAGCACCGTATTCTGCCTGTTTACATATCTCTGTGTTTGAATGTGCTTGCGTATACCAGTTTCTCTGGTGCTCCAGGGCAGGTAAGTCGCGACATCACAACACTGTTGCGAAGTGCAAAGGAGCAACACTTACACCAACGACTGGCAGCTATTCCTCATAGAAAATAAGTGTAAATTACTGCGTCTTCGTTTATTAGAGAGAGGGCTTCACGATAGTGTTCGTCCCACACCAGCGACATACAGTAGAAGTCTTCTACCTCACGGTAAAATTTTGTAACTTTAGGAAAATACTTGTTCAAAGAACAGTGAAGCAACATGTTACTTCCTTCTTCTACTACTTATTCTTCTTTTTTCCTCCCAGGCTTTTTCCTGTACTCCTTAACAACGCATATGATCAATAAGTTATGATCAGAAGTTCGATATTCACGGTAATTGCCTCCTTCCATCTTTACTTCAGTCGACCGTCGTCTCTTCTACCCGTAGTACATATATCTCGCCGCTCTGGATAGCCAATTTTTATCCATCCTATCTATATACCTTTCTTATTTTTCCCTGTAGCCGGTAGCCTTGCAGCCCAGGACAATGCTGTTTAGTTCAAGACAAACAAATTCATTTCTTATTCTGTCTTGTTTTGTACATCGTTTCCCGATCTTAAAAATCCTATGTCTGTTGCCTGTATATGATAATGTTTTTTCCCTGTTATCCATTCTTCGTTACCATATAGTAAACTACACACTGCCACGTTTGTATAAAACTTTTCTGGAGCCTCTTTATAAACTTTATTCCTTTTTGTTTCTCTTATAGTTCCACCACTTCCTTGCACAACTGTCTCACGAAACGATCCTGACAGAAAAAAAAGAGTAATTTCGTACCGAGGCCTACTGGCAGTAGATCTTCGTAAACACCAACGGCAGATACTCTGTTAGGTAACTTAGGGAGTACAAACGATGTGAATTCAAGCTCCATTCCGTGGATTGTGAAAGCTATACTTGTATGTCTCGTGTCCACCAGGTATTTTTCCTGTACTCCTTAACAACGCATATGATCAATCAGTTATGATCAGAAGTTCGATATTCACTGTAATTGCTGTCCGACAAATGTTCACGATGAAAGATAATATTGCCATATATTATTTTCGTAAATCAGTGACTCAGAAGGCAGCGAGACAATGTTGAAAACTGCTATTGACAACAAAAGTGTCCTGTGGAAAACTGAGAGTCCTTCTACGGAAGGGATAGGTGTCCGTCTAAGTACAACACAATAACTGTACAGACATTCAGAGATAATCAGGACAATTACAAGGAGAAAACAGTAATCATCTTTGCTTATTCAGTAAGAATATTGTGTCTTTTGTAAACTACACTGAGTTAGTCTGTATTCTGTCAGTTTTACTTATCGTGCCTCTGAGACAGAGACATATCTTTTATCAATTATAAATAGAGCAGCAGAACGTGGAGTATATTAATACGACCATATAGGTAACTGATACACCGTTATTAAAAATAGACACTGCAATAACACTGTTCTAGATCACAAAGTCTGTAACAGCAGAGAGCATTAGGGTTAAAAGGCTATAAACGATGCCATAAATATCAACCTTACACCGGACAGAGTACAATCTGTGCTGACAGCGTCTATTGACAGGCATAATGTCGATGAGGCTACTTTATAAGAAGTTCTATATGAACCAATAGCCCTACTGTGGGCGTCGTAAATTTCGACTGGCTATATCCATGAAAATGTGATTACAGAAGGCGCAGTTGGGATTACGCAAAGATCGGCTTTAACCGCGATGTGTTTTAAAAATTTAATTTTTATGGTAAAATTGTGTTACTGAAAAGTGGGAAAGATTCCTGCACAAAATTTTGCAAGTAGTACCGTACAACTGTGTGAGGACATTTATGGTTGTTCCATGGGTGACAAAAGCGTGTGGATGCAGTTCTCTCTATCAAATCGATAGTTGCTTAATTTTTGGGATTTTGTGTCTTCTGGTACAAGCGACACAAACAAAAGCCGCTACGAGTATTGCTGACTACGCAGTAAATTGTGAAAGCAACTGTGGTCTGTTAGTATTAAGATATATGATACGTATTGTAAATTTCCAAAATTCTGATATACTTAAAAGCGAAAATAAATTTTCATCTTAATTTCATTTACTTACGGTATATTTAAACTTTAAATGTGACATACTGTATAAATCTTCTTCCTTTACACGAAGTGTGTGAGAAAAGTAATGAAACTGACAACACTGTGAGCGGTGTGGCAATGCTGTGTTGTTCTACTTGTGTACACCAATGCGTTCATCTCTTCGTGACACTCACTACTGCGAATTTCAGCTCCATACAGCCGTCACGTGCTTTTAGTGAGTATCACCAGTGAAGTTATGTTTTTGTTGTGGGTTACGAAAATGGCACACTGGAATTTAGAGCGAGCAACGTTATGCAATCAAGTTTTGCGTTAAATATGGGGAATCCTCGAGTATGAAACAGGTATATTGTCACATTTCTTACCAACAGCATAAATTCTTCGCTGGCACAAATCACTTTTGGAAGTCCGAGAATATTTTGAAGATGAACCTCTCTCAGGTAGGCCATCAACTTTAAAAACCGATGAAAACGTCGAGCAAATGCATGGTCTTGTGAGATCGGACTGATGTTTAACAATAAGGACGATGGTTGATCTGTTAAACTTAAACAAGTCGTCATTGAAAGGCTCAGGAAAAGGGTGAAATGAGTGTGGCTGGACATTGCTGACAGTGGATGCGGCATCGTGACAACGCCCCTTGTCGCATGTTCACCTACAGTACAGATTTTTTTGCCATAAAAGACAATCCTGTTATTTCACAACCCTCTATTCAGCTGCTCTGAGTCCTTGTGAAGGTTTTCGTTTCTCAAAATTGAAAAAAAATTTCTTAAAAGGACATCATTTTGGGATTCTGGAGAACATTCAAAAGAATGTAAATGACTTGTTAAAGGCCATACAGGATGAAAGACTTTCAGTGGTACCACGAAGACTGGGAACAACGACTCTTCCTGTATAGATATATACTTAGGGGTTACAATTACAAATAACCTAAATTGGAACGATTACACAATTAATTTTGTGGGTAGAGCAAACCAAAGACTGTGAGTCATTGGCAGAGCACTTAGAAACAAACAGACTGCTTACACCACGTTTGTCCGCCCTATTGTGCAGTATTGCTGTGTGGTGTGGGATCCACATCAGGTGGGACTGACAGATGACATCGAGAAAGTTCAAAGAAGGGCAGCTTGTTTTGTATCGTCGTGAAGTAGGGGAGATAGTGCCACAGCTATGATACGTGGATTGGAGTGGCAATCATTAAAAAAGGATTTTTTCGTTGCAAGGTTATCTTCTCATGCAATTTCAATCACCACTTTTCTCCTCTGGTTGCGAAAACATTGTGTTGGTACCCACCTACACAGGGAGAAATTGTCGTCATGATAAAATAAGAGAAATCAGGGCTCATTCAGAAAAATTTAAGTGCTCATTTATCCGTCGCGCTGTTCGGGAGTGTAACGGTAGACAGCAAGCTTGAAGGTGGCTCATTGAACCCTCTGGCAGGCAATTTATTGTGAATTGCAGAATAATCACCTAGGTGTATATGTAGATGTAGATTTATAGCACTGGAAGAGATTTGCTTTGAAGAGGACCATAGTGTTGTTTGATAAAATAAAACTTTGGTAGTTAAAAAATCAGCATATTACGTTTCTCACACACCTCATGTACTAAATCAGTGTGTGTATGTGTAAGCAGAGATTATGTGTGTATGTATGGGACCTCCTTCTAAACCCCTGTATCGATTTCAACCAAATTTGGTACAGAAGCAGCAGGCCTCATGGGTATCAGCACTGTGGCACTTCTAATCTCCCAACTCCAACAGGAGCGAAGATATGAGCAAAAACGTTTTTTTTTCCAAGCCCTGGCATATAGACTGCCCTGTATGACAGGCATATTTTGCAGGGCAGCCTACAGGTCAGGTGCAAGAAATGGGCCCCAACATGTAGGCTGCCGTGCATGATAAACGTGTTGTGTAGGAGTAGTATTGGCCTTTTTTCTCGATCTGCATGGCAGTCATTACATCAAGAGCAAACAAACGATTTCAAGCCCCTGATCTGTATCCTACTTTGCAGGGAAGATTTTTTTTTGTGAGTTGTATCAGCCTGCTATACTGAACTGAGTGGTAGGGGAGCAAGTGATAATAAGCATGGCTGGGGATAGCTTGAAATGGCTAAATAATTGTATGGAGAGAGCGAGGGAGAAGAGGGAATGGACAGAGAGAGGAGGGAAGGGAGAGATGCATGAGGCAAGTGGAATGTGTAGAGGGGTAGTGGGCAGGTGAAAAAGGAAGAGAGGGAGGAAGAGATGGAAAGAGAGAGGTGGAAGAAGAGGTAGTCAGGGGAGCTGGGAAAATACATTCAGACAGAAATGGTGGAAGAGATAGACTAAGAGAGGGGGAGAAAGAGGTGAAGAGCCAAGAGGCGGTGGAGAGAAGGAGAAAGATATTGGTGGGAGGATGAGGTAAACAGAGAGAGGACAGTTGGATACAGAAAGGGGAGAGAGAAGGTGTGTTCAGTAGTTGTCGTTGTTGTCTTCAGCCCAGAGAATGGTTTGATGCAGCTCTCCATGCTACTCTATCCTGTGCAAGGTGTTTCATCTCCAAGTACTTACTGCAACCTACATCCTTCTGAATCTGCTTAGTGTATTCATCTCTTGGTCTCCCTCTACGTGTTTTACTTTCCACACTGCCCTCCAATACTAAATTGGTGATCCCTTGATGCCTCAGAAAATTTCCTTCTAACTGGTCCCTTCTTCTAGTCAAGCTGTGCCACAAATTTCTCTTCTCCATAATTCTATTCAGTACCTCCTCATTAATTACGTGATCTACCCATCTAATCTTCAGCATTCTTCTGTAGCACCACATTTCGAAATTTATCGTCCATGTTTCACTTCCATACAGGGCTACACTCCGTACAAATACTTTGAAGTCTTCGTTATAGAAATGCGCATTAGTTAGGCTAATATCCTCAACTCTCCCTTTAGCTACCACATTTCCTATCATGCAGCCTACAATTTATGGAGGAAATTATGACATAGCTCTGCTTGTGGTCTGTTCTAGAGTTGCACTTTAGACATAATTCTATTTATGATAATTTAATAGCTCATCGCTCATATCTAGCAAAGGGCCCTGATAACAGATGTGAAAAGATTTTAGTATCGGGAACTTTTACTGCAAGAATTCCTCAAGTATTACAAGATACAAATATTGAATGGAATATTAATGAGAAGAATGTAACTTGTGTAATCAGATGTTGACTGAATTCCTGTGCAGGAGTGGAGTCAACTATCACGTTGTAGAGTCCTACAATCTTTATGAGTGAGACTATGGCTTAACACGTTACTCCTGACTATTACGAACAATATTGATCGGGAATGTGAGCCCTTGATTCAGATCACACTCGCAAACCTTGGCTGTGTATGGCGACAAAGCAACAGTGTAAACTGGGAGGGGTCAAATTAGTTAGATAAGTCACTACTGTGCTGGTGCTACAAATACATTACCACCCTCAAGACTGGATATGCACTAACAGCTCAGAGCACAGGGATGATGTTGCAGCTCCTCTCAGTGGTGGTCGGCAGCCGTGGATCAAGACCCGACTGAAATTCGCAAGTGCGAAATGACATACAATACCGATTGTTGTCATCAAGTGATAACAGACAGGCTCTGCTCAGAGTACCGTGACAGTAATACTTCTGACTCTTACGAATAGCTTCACTCTGGCTGAACTGATGTGAAGAAGTCTAATGTTCGCTCTGCCGGTTCAGAAGTGAAACACCGGCTGTCCAGAAGCGAATCTCTTGAACTGCTCACTTAGCCGTCACACTGAAAGATTAGCGCATTGTCAACGCCGCACAGAAAATTCTCCAATCGCGGGAGGACACAGAGGCAGCTGCCACTCTTAGACTCAGCTGCTAGTTTCCCTCCAAACCATTACAAAAAATTTTCCTCCTATAACGTGTTGTCCTACCAAATTCAGGGTGCGCTCTTTTGTGCCGGAGCACATAATACGGGTCCACCAATCAAATTGCGTTTTCCGCTCTGTGTGCGGGAAAGTATAGGCCTGAAATTGCCTCTGGCCATTGGACAGCAGTGGTCTATGAGGGCGCCATAGTGTCACAGACATTAGAATTCTATAAACCAACACATAGAATGCAGCCCCCCGGCGTCGTCTGGCAGGCGAGTGGCGGGCCCAGGTGCACTAAAACGATTTGCAAGGCGCCAGCCCTGACGCTGCCCACATCCCCACCCTACTAGCCTATCCACAAAAAGTGAAAATGCCGGACGCTCCCTGTGGTGCGACGAGTGGACCGTACTCTGCTCTTATTGCTCGTGTAGCTGTGCCGTCACACAATGCTGCACACCTAGTAAAGTTCGTCAGCCCCATCACCCGGTTTGTGTCTAAAGAAAATTGAAGCTTTCATTCCTGATTTCATTCCTCCGATAACCTTAATTAGTCGTCATCACTCGGGAGCTTAAAGAGAAAAAGCTGAATCAAGGCAAATCAGTAGGGGACAAACCACAACAGCTTGGCGTCTTTCAACTACACGTGAAGAGATGTTAACTTTCTTTTTTTGTCACCAGTAGCTGAGAGCGGCATGTTTGAACCTGAAATGATTTGATGAAAAGTTCTGTGACTGATTGGGTCACAACCGGAACCATATGTAATTCTGGAGAACGCTTGGAGAAATGTTTCAAATCATAATTATTTTTCACCTGTAGTTTGGTGTGCAGATGCTGCTGGTTGAAATGGCATGCTGAATATTTTTGTGTTGAACCAGAATTCGACACTCTCCTGTAATTGAGATCTTGAGGAGTTGGGCATCTTGGGAAAACAAAGAAACTATGGAACTGAATCGCCCACAAGGTCCCAATTCCCTCGAAAGGGGAGATATGAGTTTGGATTTCAATCTAGCATCAATGTTTTCAACATCTCAATTTCAAATAAAATAAGAAACAAATGGCCTGTGACTTTTCATAACGACTAGTTTGTTAATAAAATAAAACTGCTGGGGTAAGAAAGCTTAGAAGTGGAAGGGTTTCTGCTTGCCGGAACTTCTGCTTTTGTCATGGCGCAACCTACCCCGAGTTTCCTCCAGTTAGTAGAAAAGGGACATTACATTTAACCTGGATTTTGAACGAAGGTCCAACCTTAAGTTGTTCAAATGGTGCTACCAGAGGTAGCTGTTTATGCTTGTTAAAAATGGTTATCTGAAGTGTTAATCGAACCCAAACCTTAAGCATATGAGTCTAGAATCTTTCCTAAAACCCACCGAATTACACTTAGCTCACGATACTGTCTCAATGAAGGATGCTCCACACTGGATGGGTATTCTGACAATTCAAAACATGTTCTTCCTTCTGTGCCACATTCTCATTCACCAGCTGCCTTTGCTACCCCGTGCATACTTTCGACTTGATTTTGAATCACTTAAATAAAATTACATAACGGCCATCTGCATGAACTGGCAACACACTGGGACGCGAAATTTCTAAGGGCACTATAATAATTAAGATTACAGAGCCTTGGCTCAGAAACTGACCATCAGGAATTACATGTTTCCACACGTTAACAATGTGTTTCGCATAAGAAGAAAACTCCTATATCTCAGTACTGGAATGCTTAGGTCTTCTATAACGAAGCATCAAAAACTCGTATCTTGTAAGTTTCAAATCTTAAAGTATGAAATCTTGTATCTCAGAAGAACTTTTTTTCTAGAGATTTGCCATGCTTTTTCGATTATTGTACCAATGAAAAATGATGGTATGGCATTGTTGTCTTGAGGACCCCAATTCGGGTTGTTAGCAGCCTGGTGCAAATTTTTGACACCACTTTGTCAACGTGTTGAGTTGGGCCAATGTAACAATTATTTAGCGTTTGCTGGCGATATTTGCAGCCAAATTTGTCTACTTTTAGAGTGTTATAGTGAAGTTATTAATACACAATAAATTATTATTTGTTCAGTGCTGAGTTAATTTCTGCTTAACACTAAAACTATCCAAAAATGATAAGCAGACAAATAATGATCGACAATATTTTCAATACGATAACAAAACGGTGAGGATCTATTATAAAACAATATTCACCAATAAAAATTAGGTTAGCTTACATTCTATCTCCACCTTACTTTATGTTACGATTCCAAAGCTTAACTTTCATTTTGTTGGTTCTTCTATTGGGACTATAAGAATTATACAGAGTGACCCAGAAGTAGGGAGTGTATAAGTATTACAGTTTATTTTCTGGGGGTTTCTCTTGATATTGCTAGAAAGTCAAATACAAGTAAATAATTACAGACTAAGGGGAATCTGGATAATCAATATGGCCCTACAGTTATCTGACATTTCCTGCTTAGAATTTCCAAGTTTACTTCTGAAATCATTCTCACTAGCAAATGAACGTTCAGCATCTACTTTAGATAACTCAGAATGCAGTGATTTCGTATTTAGCATATTCTTCTGCTCAGAAATTTCGAGTATACCTCTGGCATGATTCTCACCAGCAAAGGAATGTTCACTACTTACTAACATAAATGTGAGTAATTCAGAAGGCAGTATTTTATATATTCGTGTATAAGTTAGTAGACTGCCACAATAGAAGAATCTGAAAGCTTGCAAGTAGATGATCCAAACCCAACAAGAAAATAGAGGAAAAACGTCAAAAAATAAAGTGACATTACGCAATCAGAATCAAAGGAAAGTCCAAGTTGTACGTGTAAACGTCCTGAATAATGCTGCAGAGCCAGAACCTGTAAATGCAGGTAATGAAATAAGAAGAAAGTATGCTTTTTTTTCTTTTTTTTTTTTTTTGGTCATCAGTCTACTGACTGGTTTGATGCGGCCCACCACGAATTCCTTTCCTGTGCTAACCTCTTCGTCTCAGAGTAGCACTTGCAACCTACGTCCTCAATTATTTGCTTGACGTATTCCAGTCTCTGTCTTCCTTTACAGTTTTTGCCCTCTACAGCTCCCTCTAGTACCATGGAAGTCATGTCTTAGCAGATGTCCTATCATCCTGTCCCTGCTCCTTATCAGTGTTTTCCATATATTCCTTTCCTCTCCGACTCTGCGTAGAACCTCCTCATTCCTTACCTTATCAGTGCACCTAATTTTCAACATTCGTCTATAGCACCACATCTCAAATGCTTCGATTCTCTTCTGTTCCGGTTTTCCCACAGTCCATGTTTCACTACCATACAATGCTATTCTCCAGACGTACATCCTCAGAAATTTCTTCCTCAAATTAAGGCCGGTATTTGATATTAGTAGACTTCTCTTGGCCAGAAATGCCTTTTTTTGCCATAGCGAGTCTGCTTTTGATGTCCTCCTTGCTCCGTCCGTCATTGGTTATTTTACTGCCTAGGTAGCAGAATTCCTTAACTTCATTGATTTCGTGACCATCAATCCTGATGTTAAGTTTCTCGCTGTTCTCATTTCTACTACTTCTCATTACCTTCGTCTTTCCCCAATTCTCAAATCATACTGTGTACTCATTAGACTGTTCATTCCGTTCAGCAGATCATTTAATTCTTCTTCACTTTCACTCAGGATAGCAATGTCATCAGCGAATCGTATCACTGATATCCTTTCACCTTGTATTTTAATTCCACTCCTGAACCTTTCTTTTATTTCCATCATTGCTTCCTCGATGTAGAGATTGAAGAGTAGGGGCGAAAAGCTACAGCCTTGTCTTACACCCTTCTTAATACGAGCACTTCGTTCTTGATCGTCCACTCTTATTATTCCCTCTTGGTTGTTGTACATACTGTATATGACCCGTCTCTCCCTATAGCTTACTCCTACTTTTTTCAGAATCTCGAACAGCTTGCACCATTTTATACTGTCGAACGCTTTTTCCAGGTCGACAAATCCTATGAAAGTGTCTTGATTTTTCTTTGGCCTTGCTTCCATTATTAGCCGTAACTTCAGAATTGCCTCTCTCGTCCCTTTACTTTTCCTAAAGCCAAACTGATCGTCACCTAGCGCATTCTCAATTTTCTTTTCCATTCTTCTGTAAATTATTCTTGTAAGCAACTTCGATTCATGAGCTGTTAAGCTGACTGTGCGATAATTCTCGCACTTGTCAGCTCTTGCCGTCTTAGGAATTGTGTGGCTGATGCTTTTCCGAAAGTGAGATTCAGACTCATATATTCTACACACCAACGTGAATAGTCGTTTTGTTGCCACTTCCCACAATGATTTTAGAAATTCTGATGGAATGTTATCTATCCCTTCTGCCTTATTTGACCGTAAGTCCTCCAAAGCTCTTTTAAATTCCGATTCTAATACTGGATCCCCTATCTCTTCTAAATCGACTCCTGTTTCTTCTTCTATCACATCAGACAAATCTTCACCCTCATGGAGGATTTCAATGTATTCTTTCCACCTATCTGCTCTCTCCTCTGCATTTAACAGTGGAATTGCCGTTGCACTCTTAATGTTACCACCGTTGCTTTTAATGTCACCAAAGGTTGTTTTGACTTTCCTGTATGCTGAGTCTGTCCTTCCGACAATCATATCTTTTTCGATGTCTTCACATTTTTCCTGCATCCATTTCGTCTTAGCTTCCCGGCACTTCCTATTTATTTCATTCCTCAGCGACTTGTATTTCTGTATTCCTGATTTTCCCGGAACATGTTTGTACTTCCTCTTTCATCAATCATCTGAAGTATTTCTTCTGTTACCCATGGTTTCTTCGCAGCTGCCTTCTTTGTACCTATGTTTTCCTTCCCAACTTCTGTGATGGCCCTTTTTAGAGATGTCCATTCCTCTTCAACTGTACTGCCTACTGCGCTATTCTTTATTGCTGTATATATAGCGTTAGAGAACTTCAAACGTATATCGTCATTCCTTAGTACTTCCGTATCCCACTTCTTTGCGTATTGATTCTTCCTGACTAATGTCTTGAACTTCAGCCTACTCTTCATCACTACTATATTGTGATCTGAGTCTGTATCTGCTCCTAGGTACGCCTTACAATCCAGTATCTGATTTCGGAATCTCTGTCTGACCATGATGTAATCTAATTGAAATCTTTCCGTATCTCCCGGCCTTTTCCAAGTATACCTCCTCCTCTTGTGATTCTTGAACAGGGTATTCGCTATTACTAGCTGAAACTTGTTACAGAATTCAATTAGTCTTTCTCCTCTTTCATTCCTATTCCCAAGCCCACATTCTCCTGTAACCTTTTCTTCTACTCCTTCCCCTACAACTGCATTCCAGTCACCCATGACTATTAGATTTTCGTCCCCCTTTACATACTGCATTACCCTTTTAACATCCTCATACACTTTCTCTATCTGTTCATCCTCAGGTTGCGACGTCGGCATGTATACCTGAACTATCGTTGTCGGTGTTGGTCTGCTGTCGATTGTGATTAGAACAACCCGGTCACTGAACTGTTCACAGTAACACACCCTCTGCCCTACCTTCCTATTCATAACGAAATCTACACCTCTTATACCATTTTCTGCTGCTGTTGATATTACCCGATACTCATCTGACCAGAAATCCTTGTCTTCCTTCCACTTCACTTCACTGACACCTACTATATCTAGATTGAGCCTTTGCATTTCCCTTTTCAGATTTTCTAGTTTCCCTACCACGTTCAAGCCTCTGACATTCCACGCCCCGACTCGTAGAACGTTATCCTTTCGTTGATTATTCAATCTTTTTCTCATGGTAACCTCCCCCTTGGCAGTCCCCTCCCGTAGATCCGAATGGGGGACTATTCCGGAATCTTTTGCCAATGGAGAGATCATCATGACACTTCTTCAATTACAGGCCACATGTCCTGTGGATACACGTTACGTGTCTTTAATACAGTGGTTTCCATTGCCTTCTGCATCCTCATGTCGTTGATCATTGCTGATTCTTCCGCCTTTATGGGCAATTTCCCACCCCTAGGATAAGAGAGTGCCCTGAACCTCTATCCGCTCCTCCGCCCTCTTTGACCTGGCCGTTGGCAGAATGAGGCTGACTTCTTATGCCGGAAGTCTTCGGCCGCCAATGCTGATTATTTATCAAAATTTAGGCAGTGGCGGGGATCGAACCCGGGACGAAGAATCAAAGACGCTACCCCTAGACCACGGGTACACCTTAAAGTATGCTAAGGTAGGTAAATCATACTTTTGTATGGAAAAGAAATGAAGCTAAAATTTCTGGAATGAAATGCAAAGAATATAGAAGTACTGTGAGTAAGGAAAAAAGAGAAAGAACTGCAGTAACAAGATAATCGAAATAAATGGATCAACAATGCTCGTAGGAATACTATTGCAAATCAAACAGGAGAGTGTGCTCTTCAATATCTGAGGAGAACCATAGACAAATATTTCACACATTCTGGACAAACATGAATTGGGCATAACAGAAAGTGTATATTGCTACCCTAGCTCACAGGAAAGAAGTAAAAATAAAGTACAAGATGAGGTGTAACACGTGTGTAAAGAAATGTGCTTTTCAGTTTTAGAAATTAGTGAATGGTCAGTCAGTATTTGGGTTGAACAGAGTGAAGAATATAGTTATTTCAAAAGAGGAAGGAAATGGAGTGATGAAAGTTAAGCAATGGAAGGAAATATCTGCAACATTTAGATAAAACTGACAACTGGCAATCCCATATTGCCGAGCATCTATTTACAAGCTTTGATTGGAGGCACATTTTTCATCTGTACAGAGCCTTCAAAAGTGATTGCGTTAGTTATGGCACTGCAACAATTGCTGGAAAATATTAATTTGTGAAACAAATAGGAGAAAAACAACACAGATTTATCTCGTCCGCAGAAAAGAAATTTCTGAACACGAGTATCACTATTTTATGTCTTTAAAAACAGAAATTTCAAGAGATTAACATTCTTTTTGCGAAAGTGTGTTTACTAATAACAAGAGACTGGATTATATGCATTTTCATGTTGCACATGCATTTGCGTATTTGGCTTCTTTCATGGTTCTTGGATATTTTAACTAAAAACTAGTGACGATGCATATTTTCGCTTTATGTTTACAATATTTTAAACATTTAGGCGAGCAGTCTCTAACTCGATCTAGTTTTGACGTCTCAGAGACTGACCGCGATCTAGAACTGCGTGCAATCGCTAACCGAGAGGCCACTGCCTAGCGAAATCATTACAGAAGACGAACAGTAATAGGCAGACAGGGTCAATGTTCCGGCGCCCGCGCCCCCGGTTAATCCCCTCCGCTGTCATTCCGTGCATGTCGGCAACAATTAATTTAAACTATGCAAGCTTTTAGTCGCACTTCAATGGTTTCAGTTTAGCTTTCTATTTACTTGTGTACAGCTGACCGTGTTTACGACGTGTAGTGTGTAACATGTTACCTGTCATGCCGCCCGAAAAAAGGAACATGGTTTCGTGGGTAGCTGACCATCATGGAACATTTACATATGACGGAATTGTTTTGAATTGTCGAGTTTGCTAGAAAAACGTTTCGTGAAAAAAAAAGTTTCAAACAGACCAGCATGGCAAAACTCTCTTCATTTCGCAGGAATGCAGAAGAAAACACCACGACAACAACTTCTGACAACAGCAAGTTGCAGTAGCAGGGATTTATCTAAAGGTAACCAAAAAGTTGGTTTTACATAGATCTATGTGAAGGATTCATTGCAAGCAATATTCCTCTTCACAAACTTACAAACCCTACCCTTAAATGCTTCCTGCGCAAATATTGATTACATCGAAGTATATCAGATGAAACAACATTGCGTGAAAATTACATACCGGCAATTTACGTAAATGTTTTGAATGAAATACGCAATGAACTCAAGGACAGCATTATCTGGACCTCAGCTGATGAAACTGCAGACACTTGCGGCCGTTCCATTGCAGATTTAATTGTTGGTGCTTCAGAAGAAGAGCCTTCTTCTTCCTATGTAGCGGCCTGCAAAGAACTTGAAAAAAGTAAGTCGTTCTACGTTCGCCAGATTTGTGAATCAGGGTATTAGAAAAAATATTTTAAAGAGGCGCTAGTAGATGGAAGGGTGTTTGTATTTATTTCAGATGCTGCTTGCTATATGATCATAACAGGAAAAGCCCTTCGAGTATTTTATCCCAATTTGATCCATGTGACGCGCTTTGCTCTTGAATTACATCCCCTTGTTGAAGAAGAAGGTTCCACGTTTGTGAATGAAAATAAACGGATTTCAAGGTTTGGCCTTGAATGGATCCATTCGGTTAATTAACAAAATTATTCAAGTGGACTCCTCACTGCCGGAGGTATTCCAAAGAAAACTTAAAGAAAAGTTGAAAACATTTTAAACAATAATCCAGGTTTTGAACCCTTGTCCCAAAGTGATAGTTTCATTAATGGGATGGATGAACTTTAAACAGAAACAATAAGTGTGTGAGGTAACGGGCAAGTCGTTGCGCCCAGAAAATACTGCAAGTTCGGAGTTGGGGTGGCCGCTCGGGCCGCTCCGCCAGCCGGGGCCCGGCAGCACACACGTGGTGTCCCATGTTAGGCGAACGAGAGGAGTAGCCCCAGCGCATGGTCCAGCTGCGTGGCTGGGAATTCCTTGGTGACGCTGTGCGCCGGGTGGCCCAAAGATGACGAATTTTGTGAAACCTTAATGGCAGACATTTCACAGTTCGTATAGAAATTACTAGTAGCCAGATGAATCGTGATATCTCAAAAAGAAACATGTACATTACTGTTATTTGCAAGATGACTCTGATGGTGTAATCAGATTTTCAATATCTTTATTAGTTTAAAGTTTAGTATCTGACCGTAAATTATACAAGTAACACCCAGCAACGAATTTCCAAAATATAAACCCTTCATCCGATTTTGTCGATCGCCGTTTCTTTAGAAAGCTGTTAGTGTAAACCTGAATTGATATGAATTACAGGCACGTAACTTGAATCGTACATGAGTTATTGGAGGTCAAAATGGCCGATTACTATCGATTGTGTCATGCTATAAGTACTCCACAGTTACACGGAAAAACGGTAGCAGAATGCTAATAAATATATTTATTCATTTATGTCTTTGTTTATATCCGATATATACTATTCATGAAAAAATTGGTTAAATATTTACTGTGTTTTGGAAAGCACAGAGACTTAAGGCTACTTGCCTACCTTTTGTTCTGTCCCTTCGATATACATTTGATTAATTTGTTTATTGTCTAATAATGTGTGTTAGAGCGTGTTCATGGTCCAGCCGTAGGAATATTTATTTAATTTCAAGTTATTTAAATGTAAATCCAGTATTTCGTATGTGTCTCAATGTGTATGTGAGTTGGTTTGGAAACATGGAGGGAGCGCTCTAGCCAATCACAGCGCTCGTTACTAAGAGAGACGTATGGAGATTAGGGAGGAGCGTCGTATCCGGGGAGGACACGAGGGAGTTCGGGAGAGTGCGGCGCGAGGGACGTTCGCACGGGTCACGTGGAGTGCTGGACGCGACGGCGCGCGGTCGCGAGAGTCGCGGCAGAGACTTGGAGAGTGTGGAGAGGTTTGCGCGTGGTCGCGGCAGATAGAAATATTTTGGAGTGCCGACCTGTGCACTTGTGAGATTTCCGTGGCTTCTACAGTGAAGACGTAGTGTGCGTTTAGAAGTGAATATCTCGCGAGGTGTGTTGTTGTTCATAACTCATTATGTGCTGTAGGAATCTATCGTTTCCCTGTTATTCAACATCGACAACAATAAGTGTTTTGCAGAAATATACCTCATTCTCGAAAGTACTTCTACTATCATACTCATCATTTAACGTCGTTAAGACAGTACTTTCAGATTTTATTTAATAGCTATCTTTCATTTATAAATTTATATGTTACATTCATAATTCGCAGTTTCCGACTGATAGAAACCTTCGACCATTCGATTCATGTGTGTATTATTATCGTATACTGTAGACTCAGCATTATTTGGCCTGTAATGTGGCAACTACGTATCCCAGCTCTAGAGCCGGCCGGAGTGGCTGAGAGGTTCTAGGCGTTTCAGTCTGGAACCGCGCGACTAATACGGTCGCAGGTTCGAATCCTGCCTCGGGCATGGAGGTGTGTGATGTCCATAGGTTAGTTAGGTTTAAGTAGTTCTAAGTTATAGGGGACTGATGACCTCAGCAGTTAAGTCCCATAGTGCTCAGAGCCATTTGAACCATTTGAACCAACCAGCTCTAGCAAACGAAACCAGCCAAAACTTTTAATATTGCAACATTGAGTCGGAGGGTACGTAGTTGAGGGCCACATTTCATTCATTAATTGTTTTGAAAGCCCGCAAGTGCCAACATACCAACCAAATTCAAATACTGCCCAATTACCTTAGTTGATGTAGAACGGTGCTCTTCTGATTATAAAAATGTTTTGATTGTCAAAGACACAACATTACTACCAAAAATTTGGAACAGTACTTGGTCCTTTGCGTTTACAATAGTAGAAAAATGTAAAATAAATTGTAAATGATGCTTTGGTCCAATAGTATTAATTGAAAGTTTATGCTGTTCAAAAGAATTCACGATTGTATGTTGTTTTTTAAACAAAAAATTACAGAGTTTTTGATCGTACCCCTGTACGTGCGATATATCGCGAAGTTCGTGCTGTACACATCGATTGTTTCGGTGCGAATCGCATCGCATCCGCTTGCAACCAATAACAATGGCACAGAAAGAACAATTCTTGAAAAACAGTACGCGTCCCCAGTTTGCAAATTTCTAGAAAATAATCCTAGAAATGTCCCCGTCCTAACCTCTACCAGAAAGTATAGAGAAAATAATATCAGCATTCGAAATGTCCCGATTTTTCACGCGGCCGGCGCTCTTCCTCGTAAATGATATGCACTATGCCCAGATTCGACTCTGAGATATAGTGCACGCAGTAAATACCATGTATTTTTATTATTTGATATTGCATTTTTCGTCACTTTTCATGCATTTTTACGCACTTTTCATGCATATTTGCAAAAATAATGGTTCAAATGGCTCTGAGCACTATGGGACTTAGTTTCTAAGATCATCAGTCCCATAGAACGTAGAACTACTTAAACCTAACTAACCTAAGGACATCATACACATCCATGCCCAAGGCAGGATTCGTACCTGCGACCTTAGCGGTGGCGCCTAGAACCGCTCGGCCACCCCGTCCGGCTGCATATTTGCAGTCATATTTTAAGGTGTCTACTAATAACATCAAGCAAACCGTCGAAAAGACACAAAGAAAATACGCGTAACTTTTATTTTTGTGTAAAAAGGCTTTAAATTCAAATTAAATTTGTTTTATGCGTTTATATGGTTAGTTTTGTTAGTAACATTAAAAACTATTTGAGAGCAATGTGTGTTAACAGTTTCTTGTTTCAACACCTCTTATTGTAGAAAATAAGGTATAAAAGCCAGCCCGCATCTCGTGGTCGTGCGGTAGCGTTCTCGCTTCCCACGCCCGGGTTCCCGGGTTCGATTCCCGGCGGGGTCAGAGATTTTCTCTGCCTCGTGATGGCTGGGTGTTGTGTGCTGTCCTTAGGTTAGTTAGGTTTAAGTAGTTCTAAGTTCTAGGGGACTTATGACCACAGCAGTTGAGTCCCATAGTGCTCAGAGCCATTTATAAAAGCCACAAAACTGCCAAATGATATGTGGAACAGATAGTATTACTTTTGTTCGAGACTCAACATCTCATTACAGTAGTATAATTTTATCACTTAAAAATCCTACAGGCCAGAAAGCCTTTTTAGTTTGCTGTAAAAAAATACGTTTGAAATAGACGGTTTGCTATTTTAACGACGTATTGCTTTCCACTTCTACTGTGGTGCTCCATGTGTTAATGGTCAAGCGGTCTAGTCCCGAGCCGGCCGCGGTGGCATAGCGGTTCTAGGCGCTCAGTCCGGAACCGCGCGACTGCTACGGTCGCAGGTTCGAATCTTGCCTCGTGCATGGATGTGTGTGATGTCCTTAGGTTAGTTAGGTTTAAGTAGTTCTAAGTTCTAGGGGACTGATGACCACAGATGTTAAGTCCCATAGTGCTCCGAGCCATTTGAACCATTCTAGTCCCGAATCGCCTGGCAGCCGCAGAGGGGGATGGACTCCAGGTGGCAGCGCGGGGCATCATCCGTGTGTAAACAACGGCTGCTTTCTTAGAAAACGTAAATCGAAAAATGATGTATATGTAGAGTTAGTAGAGAAAAAAAAGGTCAAGTTTCATTCGATGCAAAATTTGTCAAATCTTTTATTGTAACATTAGTAAAGAAAGCAGGATCATAACTCTAGAGAAGAGTAGCATGTGAGCAGGATAAGTGAATCTAATACAGGGGCGTTACGGGGTTTCCACGGTCACATTCGCGTACAGTGCAATAGAAGACGTGTTATTCAGCTGCCAACTGGGGAAGTTGCAAGAGCGGGGCCGGTAACTACGATGAAGCAGTTCTACGATTCCGCCACAGCGTTTCCAATATCACACACCAGTGGAGCAAGGATACCGTTTGTGCTATAGGCTGAAGCTGCAAACAACATGAATGGAAGTAAAGCGCTAGTCAGTCAATTTGCGAGTGTACCAGATGTCAACGATGTCACAAATAATACATCAAACAGAAATGATGACACAGTCTGTGCAAGTTCTTTGGAATACAAATACGAACTGACCACAAAGAGGTAATTCCATACTGAACAGCATGACAATAGCAAGACAAAAATTGAAATACTGAAGTCCAAGGAAGGCAGAAGCTGGAAAAGAGTTTCGTTACGTCATACTGACATTTCATCGCAACAGGCCGGAAGGGAAAAAACGAAATATCATTAACTATAAGTGCGAATAGCGCATCGAAAACGGAAGAAGTTCTAACACTATAGGAGCTCAGGAGATAGAGCCAATCTCTAGACAACAAATGGATGGTGACGAGAGAACTTCTGTTAAGAGGAAAAGTTTCCGTGTGGGACATCACCTGCGGGATCGTCCGAGAAGCTCCGTGATGTATCGCCAAAGGGGTCCCCTAGGAAATTCCGGAAAATAAGAAACAAAAAGAGACTAGCACATCGGGCTACTGACAGCTTGGTCGAGCTGCATGAGAGAAATTGCGGAACACCGAGAAAGGTACAAAAAAGAAGGATAAGGACGTTCTGGTATCAGTTGAATATCAGATATTGAATATCAGCCGGACTACCGGTGGATACGCTAGCAATAAAAGAAAAAAATTGGGCTTAATACTTTAAAAACAGAAGCAGAACAAGAAACTCGATCAAGACGTCATCCTCCAAAGAGACGTTACGACTGGGCTGAAGAGAAAGAGAACCAAGATCGAGATACGGAAGAAACAAATACCATGGAACATTAAACAGATATAAAGATGAAGTAAAAAAGAGAATGGCTCAACGTTGTGAGATCCAGGCAGCATCACGTCCTTTACTGTAACATTAGAAAAAGAGTGCGGAGTCATAGTTCTAGCGAAAGCTCGCATATCGGCAGCATATATGAGTTTTGTTAGGTGGGCAAAATGAAAATTTTGAAATTAAAATAGCTTCGATCTATAGCGGTTGTAACAACAACGATTCTGTGATATAGTACGTATAAGTAATTATTCCCATCTGATTTTTCTATAAACTTGTGTAATTGATGTTCTGATTTCATTTCTTGTTTGTTTCATGTCATTATGTTAAGAAAACTGTAAACAAGTTTCAGTGTGAATATTAATGTTTATGTCAAATGTCAAGCAATATTGTAATAGAATTGAAATGTAACAAATATTGAAAATATTGTAAGATGTTTAAAATTGTAACTGTGCGTCTGGTCCATTCTGGTCCATACGTAGGCAATGTGTTAGGATATGTAGAATGCAAAACCTAAGGTGAATACCCGGTCTGTTACGGAGCGGTAAAAGGTGGATGGCAGGCGAGCCCGGGAAAATCCACACGGGCACTGCACGGCACAACGGGCTCAGTACTAGTTGGAGTTTGGCACTGGTTTGAGCAACACCTTCTGGAGCGAGGAGGCTCTCCTGGAAGACGTAGTTTCACTGAGCCTCGGGTGTGCCGTTCTAACGCCCACACAGCTTGGCAAAATTCCATAAGCACTAAATGGAAAAGTATTGCAACGCCAAGAAGAATTAAAGTGCCGATACGTCAAGAGCCATAGCTGTGGTTGTATGTGTGCTCAGTGCCTCGTCATCTCGCCGCCCGCCGACCGCCGCATCGCTACTAGCAGGTTGAAACTTTTAGTACTGTATTCGTATGGATCAGAGAGTGAACTGTGCAATAATAACCTAAATTTTACCAGAACTTTCCCATCATTTAATTATCCTCACAACTAACCTAGACAGGATCCTTTCCAAATGTTGTGCAGTCCGAGGGTCTCAAAATGAAAATTAAAATTCGTGTTAATAATAATTATTTGCAGAACTAGCTATGTTAGAATGGTGTTTAAAGAAATGTTTTGTTAATGAACCAGTAAATGAATAACGAAGGTCTAACGAAGTTGAAAGATAACTTTAATATTGATATAGTAATGAAGTTTATTATTTCGAGACAGATATAAAGGTATTTAAATGAGCAGTAAATAAGATGAATAGAGTAGTAACTTATATACTGGAAATCTTGAACGTGTAATAAATTAAGTAATCATTTTTTTTAATACAGTGATCATAACAGTTTCAGGGTACACCCCCCCCCCCCCATTTCATTCATTTGAATTCTGAAGTGTTCTAAATTGTCTTGACCAGCAAAAGTTAAAGTCAATATAAAAGTCAAAATTTATCAGTGTTTTATCTTTATCAAAATTGACATTTTGTGTGTGCCTCAAAAGTGCTATTTCTAGGGTAACCTATGCCCGATTAATAGACAGTATAAAGTTTTGTAGTATAGATTATAGTATAGTGTTATGTATTCATGGTTTTTCCTTACCTGTACAGAACGTGAAACTATCAGTTCAATGGGTTTCTGGTTCTAAAATTCTACTATATTATTCAGTGTTACTACTTGTTGTTTTGCATGAATATATACCAACTTGTACAGGGAAGAAACTCAGTTAATTCCTAATTAGGCTGGCGACCGTATTATTAACAAATTGGTAGCATCTTCGGGGTTGCTTTTGGTCTATCCTGACGTGTAATTGCATTTCGAACTTGCTTGACGGATCATTGTTATTACAGAGTGGGTGTTAGTTTGATTTACCACCATTCAGGTACACGCGGTCTAAATCTATACGAAAATCCTTTCTCATAAGGTGAACCCCGCTCACTTACCATAGCACAGGCTTTAACGAGTATTGTGTCACGAGGAGGTTACACGGTGACCAATAAACTGTTTTCAGCTCTACATCATTAAATGAAACAAGCTTATGGGATACTAGCACTAACATAAAATAAGATCACATTTAAGAATACAGTCCCTGCGTCAGTTTATCTGAGAGTCGGATGCTGATACAGTACTCCTGCAGGAGGTCGTAACCACAACCTTGCACGTATCTGGCACCTGGAAATAGCACAGAAGCAATCATATTGATCCGGGAATTTATTCCTATACAGAAGGTCGGGGAATTAGAAACAGGAGGAAGCACAGAATGCAAAATCTATGATGGCACTGCAATAAATCGTTATGCAACTTCCATTAATAGGGACAAACTAGAAACCGCCATTTTCTATAAAGAAGACATTTACCTGCTGAAAAGGAACTCTCTGAACATTAACATAGGCGAAAATTTTAATCCTGTAGTGAGTAGAAAAGATCAGATTCCTGATTTAAATTGTTGCAAGGAACTGCAAGACATAATTTTAAAAAAAATATAAAAAACTAATCAACAATCCTAAGTTGATAAAATTTTTTACATCAAAATCACGTATTGAACTTGACAGAATTTACATCTCTGAATACATTTGTGATCTGCTTTTAGCAGTGGACTTTATTCGGGCTTGTTTCGTTGATCGCTGTGCTCCATCCGTAACAATAAAGTTACCAAGAGCGCCTGCAGAAATATACGCAAGTCAGTGGCACTTAAATACTTCCCACCCAAAAGGAAGAAAAGTTACGTGATATTACCATTAAAGAAACATGGGCTTTCTGCTTGCGGTCAATGAACAGATGTGCGTTAGATCCTACTGATGCCCCAAGATTACCGAAAAGAAGCTGAGACAATGCTTAATTAGCGTTAGTAACCAAAACTCCAGAGAAGGAAGGAGTAGTACCGAATTTTACTACAGAATGTTAAGTGATCTGTATGATAAATCAGACGGACATCGATCTGCAACAAGTTTAAGAAATAAAAGCCAAATTGATAAGTGTAAAATTGAAACAGCTAAAGGCCTGAAGTTCAAATCGCAAACTCAATCTCACACATAGAAAAAAATCGCATCGCTGTATCACCTGATAAAACACCGCTCCCAACGAAGGTACCGTAATTGAAGTGTTTCCTGTAGAAAGTGGTAGGCCACACACAAAACAATCCAAAATTATGTAAGAAATTTACCGATATTTCGAAAAACTATACGAAGAAAACCAACTGACAAGCCATCGCTACTATAAGCAATAGCCGGCCGGAGTGGCCGTGCGGTTCTAGGCGCTACAGTCTGGAACCGCGCGACCGCTACGGTCGTAGGTTCGAATCCTGCCTCGGGCATGGATGTGTGTGATGTCCTTCGTTAGGTTTAAGTAGTTCTAAGTTCTAGGGGACTGATAACCTCAGCAGTTAAGTCCCATAGTGTTCAGAGACTTTTTTTATAAGCAATAAATTTCTTAAATACAGCGATCAGAAATAACGAAAAATTGAATTTTTATCTGAGTTTTCAATAGAAGACGGTTTAGATTTCGTGTGAAAATCATCTGCAAAGAGGTCACTAGGCCAAGATGGCCACCCAAAAGAATTTTATCTACGTTTCTCGGATGTAGCTGGGCCAACATTCGCACAGGTTTTAAAGAAAATAATGAGTGGTAGGGACATACCTATAGAAATGCAGGAAGGAAAAATTGCTCTACTGCAGAAACGCGAAGGGTAAAAGAAATTAGACAGATCTGGCCGATAAAACTTAAGAATTTCGATTATAAGACTACTGCTAGAGCGATTGCGTGAAAGAGACGTCAGTAATTAGAAATATAATGAACAAATATCAAACCTGTTTACTAAGAAGGTCACATGTGGTAGCACATTCTGAATACATAGGTACTATATCAACAGTCGCAGTTACAAATATAAAATGCACACTACTGCTCATATACCTTTGTAAAGCTTTTGATCTAAGTAGCTGTCGGTACACAAAATGAATATTAAAAGAAATCGGACTACAAAAAGAGCAATAACGGTAGTTCACATCATTATCAATGCTCCGCTCTCTATGAATGATCAGCTGACGAAAGTCGTTAATACACAGAGAAGGATTTCGCATGGCAGTCCACTTTTCACGTTACTGCGTGTATCGCGTGTCTTGAGGCCCTGCTTAGTGTAGTAAATGAAAAACGAACTGATGTGAGAACATCAGGTAAAACCTTTGTGGCAGTAGCGTACGCAGCTGATGTAGGAGTTGTAGTGCTACAGGAAGACAAAATAAGACTACTAAAGGAAGAAATCGACAAATATAGTATAACATCTGAGGCGAAAATTAATGCAGGGAAATAAAAAAAATAGTATATCTTACAGTGCTAGAACATCTAGACGTAACTTGAGTAAGATTTTTGAAACCCGCAAAACTCTTGGTATAATCGTTGATAAATGCTCTATAAAAATGTCAGCCAAAAATGGAATGTAGTAAAACACGTCGTGGACTAAAAGACAACAAATGGCGCTCGGTGAATCTAATCCATAAAATACCTTCATCTCGAAAGCCCGAGAGATGGCACAGTATTCCCAATGTCAAAGTTACAAGTGAAAACAATTATCCAACTTCTCAATAAGTATGGATGACATGGAAGTATGTTTAAAATGAAATATATTGATGCTACAGATGCAGGGCTGGCCTAACAAACATCTGAAGAAACGAACCGTAACACTGTTAAAAAAGGATCTTAATACTACCACAGCCAAGCTCTTGCGTCCTGCTACCATGCGACCACCCATTAATGAAAGTAAGCTGACCTATAACAGACACGAAGCCGACGCCTACCACAGTAGTACAAGTTTAGTACTGGTCGGGAAGCGTGGGGGGAGAG
Organism: Schistocerca cancellata; assembly: GCF_023864275.1. Taxonomy (NCBI): domain Eukaryota; kingdom Metazoa; phylum Arthropoda; class Insecta; order Orthoptera; family Acrididae; genus Schistocerca; species Schistocerca cancellata. The sequence goes on from NC_064626.1 coordinate 956,471,529, forward strand.
GTGATGGGTAAAAACCGTAGCGGGAAGCCAAGAGATGAGTACAATAAGCAGATTCAGAAGGATGTAGGTTGCAGTTGTTATTTGGAGATGAAGAGGCTTGCACAGATTAGAGCAGAGTGGAGAGCTGCATCAAACCAGTCTTTGTACTGAAGACCACAACAACAACAACAACCTAAAGCATATGAAACAAAACCTTTAACTTATCGAAGTGGAAGAAACCACGCTGTAGGAAATATATTTAGCAATATGAGAGCTTGTTGAAAAAAGTAAACAGTCTGACAATCGTAACAATACTGAAATCAAATAACTGACTGTGAGGTGGTAAACCACGTGGAGAAACTTTTTATAGAGCATTTATCAACGATAATACCAAGAGATTTTTAAAAAGCACTGCTCTGTTGTCGTCTCATCATGGTATAAATGTGTGGACCAATGAAATGCTGTGCAGGATACGTACGAGCGACAGTGATAAATTTTCTAAATGTAAGCTAATAGGTACACTAGACATATTATATTCATTTGTGGTGGACAGATAAACTATTGGAAATGGGTACCTAAGAGGTTAAGGCTGATCACGAGAAGCTTCGAAACGGGCTTTACCACAGAGATATCACTGTGTACAAATACATAGTTCTACTTCAGCTGAAATACAAGATAAAAAAATAAAAATAAAAATCGAAGAAAGTAACAGTGATGTGGATTATCGGGAATTATATAACCTATGTAGTTAGTAGATGCGATGATGACAACACAATGGATTTCCAAATGTACATGGAAACAGCACACTGACAAAATGATGTGCTGAAGTGAAATAAACTTTGATAACATGGTAGTAATATTGTTTGAAAGGGAGGAATAGGATAAAGAAGAAAAACTAAAGAACAGAAGAAAGAAAAGATGAAGGAAAGGAGAAGGAAACCAGTTTCAGTTAAGAAAAATGTTAATCCTTTATCTAGAAAAGATGCTTTAAATTTTAAAACTAAGGATCATCGTAAACGGGCTGTGTTAACTGGCACAGGACTCCACTGCCCACCGCCAGCTTGTAACGTGGGTTCTCTGCTGGGCGTAAGGAAGAGGATGGTAGGGATGTGTCTACGGATGGCTTCTGATGACAGAATACGAACATACAATACAATACGTACATACATTGTTTGTGGGCCCTGTGGGCGAAGTTTGCTGCCGCTAGTAATATCATTGGCGGCGGCCGCTCACAAGCACGCCCATTGCGGCGACTGTAGCTGCAGTAGCGTTGACTGGAATCTGATCCCTAGGCGGCGTCGCTGGGTCGTACAGCGGCTGCTGGAACCACGTGCCGCAGGCCTCTGATGTGGTGGCGTCTGAGGGGCGTGGTAGCGGGACAGGTCAGTACCCCAGTACCCTATCACAGTGGCCATCCTCGGCTGCGGCTGTCTGAAGTTAGGGGGTAAGGGACTCCGGCTCTGGCCCCGGTCCCTATCACTGTGTTTGTGGGGGCAGTGTCCCACGATGATGGCGACAACGCGTTACCACAACACGCCCCAAGCGATGACTCCTCTGGCGAATGTCTGCCTGTTCACGGCGTCCGACGATAGTTACAGCGGCGGCGTCACTCTGGCGCCCCCTAGGCGACCACCTGCATTACGACGATGACTATAACGACGCGAACTCCGATTGCGACTGCGATTCCGAAATGCTGGCTGCGCTAAGTGACTCAGGCTCTGTGCCACTCCAAAGCCTGACGTCGGATGAGATGAAGAGCTGGCTCCCGGTCCTTAAATACGGATTTATACCACTGATGTCTGCGGTTCTTCTCCCCCAGTAGATGGGTGGAATATTCTGGTGTTGCGCTCGGATGGCGTAACTCACCTATTTACCGGTCTCTATATTGAAACCCTGGTGTGCGGCGAATGGGTCAGTGACACAGCGTTGTGCATTGTGTCGCTTAACGCGGCGCACCGCCAGCCCACTTGCTACGCCGTATCATACAACTGAACAGAATGTTTAACAGCGTATCACACACATATGACTTCATGCTCCCAATACTCCACATTTTAACTATCTTCATTACTGTAAGTCCGCAGCTCGTGGTCTCGAGGTAGCGTTCTCGCTTCCCGAGCATGGGGTTACGGGCTCGATTCCCTGCGGGGGTCACGGATTTTCTCCTGTCCCGAGATGACTGGTTGTTGTTGTGTCGTCTTCATCATCATCATTCATCCCCATTACTGTCTGAGGGAGGCAACGGCAAACCACCTCCATTAGGACCTTGCCTAGTACGGCGGTAAGGGTCTCCCGCATCTTTCCCGTACGCTCTGTCAAGAAGCATGGGACTTACTTTCCACTACTGGAAAACTCCCGCCTTTAACTTACTCGCTGTAATCATTCAACTCTACATCATCACATATGCAAAGAGGTACACGATTTAGTTTTCTTCATACGGTTTGTTTTAGTTTCGCAGACGGAGCGACCGCTTTTTACTGTGTTATTATTTCTTAACTTAAGTCATTCCATTTTATTTTTTAACGTCAGTTTCTGTACAGAAACAAGAAATAAAATTGAACTGATGAGACGTCATGAGCTTCTGAGAAAATACCAGTGTTAATATATGATGGAAATGAACGTTTGGCGTCATTGGCATGGAGGCGCGAAGGATGGGGATGAAATGATGATAACACAACACCCAGTCTCTGAGCGGAGAAAATCCCCGACCCAGCCAGGAATCGAACACGGGCCCGTAGGACGGCAATCCGTCACGCTGACCACTCAGCTATCTGGGCGAATTTAATTTATGATTATATTATTTTCTTTCATTACATATTCCCAAGAGCTACTTTTATGCATAAACGTATTTTAACTCGCTTGAGATGTATAATATGAAGTGACAAATTCAACACGAGACGTCCAATTTAGTCTGTCTAGACTGCTATTTAAGAGGAATATTTGATTAAACAAAAACTGAAAGACAGAAAAAAGACACCTCGCAGTGTAAATGCGGAACAGAAGTATGGAGCGCATTCATCTCTTTACTTTGTAAACCACATTTTGTCTGGTATAATTTCGTAGCCAATAGCGGTATGACATTTGTTCAAGCAGTATGTGACTTGAAGACATTAATACTTGTAATCTATAATAGGAGGAAAATGTTCTGGAAAGGTAGGTAGGCACATAAATTCGCGAAGATTTCGTTGACGTGTTGTCATGCAGGTTGTTATAAGTATATTTATCAATCGTCATTATTATCTGACGTTATAGAATTGGTCCTGCATTGATTTACTGAATGTGGCGTAGTTGAAGATTATGAGGAATGTCGTTTAATCATAAAAAATGGAAAAATGTCTGATATTTTGTTATCTTTGTTATTTAATAGAGAGTTGCCGCAGACAGAGGCAGATGGAAATATTTGTATGGTGTATGTTGTAAGTGCATGAGGAATCAAGTTAAAAATGGTTTCATTACGTTACGACGTGAATTATTTGTCACATTTAAGAAAACCAGTGGACGTTTTTGTGGTTGGCCACTATGGTTTACCAGATTATTGACAAATGTGATGAGGTGCGACCTTTTAACCTTCTTGAGACGCTTGTATATAGTAGGCTGGGAAGCATGGGGAAGGAAATCAACTGTGTTCATTCAACGGAAAGATCCCAGTATTTGCCTTACTCGACTTGCGGAAATAACATCACAAAGGCCAGATGGAAATTTGAACTACCGTGTGTTAACTTCGTAAAAAGAAAATACTTATTGGCTTTTTTAAGAAACAGAATTAAATGCCAATGTGAGTCCACAAAAGATAATTTTAGGCAGCTGGCGTTTGATTCCAACTGACCATGAGACATCTTGCTTCCTGCCGGCCGGGGTGGCCGAGCGGTTCTAGGCGCTACAGCCTGGAACCGCGCGGCCACTACGGTGGCATGTTCGAATCCTGCCTCGGGCATGGATGTTTGTGATGTCCTTAGGTTAGTTAGGTTTAAGTGGTTCTAAGTTCTAGGGGACTGATGACCTTAGAAGTTAAGTCCCATTGTGCTCAGAGCCATTTGAACCATTTGAATCTTGCTTCCGCCAAATAAGAAAAACGGCCAAGAAAACTGCATAAAGTGTTGCTACCGCACGAGGACACTCGTCTGCTCTTTGCTGATTTTACTGGAGAATCTGTCCAGGAGCGCTTCTGGAAAACAGTCCCTGCCACACTAATTCTTCTAGTGTTGCAGACTTAAACGTTTATTGTAGCGTTGCTCTTAGGGGACGAAAATAAAAAGAATTGTTATTTTTTTTTAATGTCGAAAATGTGAATATTTTGGTTGGACGCTTGGCAACAGAATCAGGGATTTATTATACTACTATAATAACATACGTTGAGCAATAAATACCTGAATAAGAGCAGCATATTGATATATATTTGAGATCGTTCGGAAGAAACATTATCATTTCTGTGCATTTTTATAGTCGCGATGTAGTCATACCCGGATCAACACTAAGGGACAGAAGATTTGTAGACTTTAAAAGAAATGCAACACTACACAATTAAAAAAAGAGTTGGTTCAGAAATGATAGGAAAACGATAATGTTCCTTCTGCCTCATGCTGCGTTCGGCCCATCAGCGTGATCGTAATTTCTGATGATGAAGTAACACAAAATAATTAACATTCAACTAAATAAGGAGATGGAATTATGAAGGTTAATTTACGAAAATAAGCACACTTATCTTTAACACACGTTTTTTAATGCTACGTACCTTTTCATATTAAATTACAATAGATGACCATTGTGGTTAGATACTTTATACATAACAGTCAAAATGTCCTCTTGACGCTGTCTGTTCGATATCAGTTACAAGAAACTATATGTTTTCTGATTGGAAAAAATAACATTTAGCATATTCACTCAATACTTTCACATAGAATATAAAATACAGTTGCGGAACGCAGCAAGTCCGCGTCCGCCTCTCATGAAATACAAACAGTAAAAGGTGAGGCGCCAAAAACCTCATTTGTCTTGAAACAACAGCATTCTTTTTTACACCATTAATCGATACATGTACATAGAGATTTACTGGCACCGCGCAAGAACGGCAAAGATAGATTCTGTCGCTGCTATGCGATGGTTCATTTCTTTTACTTTACAATTGTTCGATAACTTTAGGCCATCAGGCGTTTACTATTGAGCGTATATTAATGTTTTTGAGGCGAAAATTACTAATATTACACTGCCTCCCATGAGGAGGGAAGGAATACCGAAGGTATTAATTTCATCCTCATGCCCATTGGAATATTTGTAATTTTCGGGTGTAACATACAGGTTATTAAAAATTTCATTTCACATTCATTTCATAATAAAAGAATTAACGCTTCAATTTGTAATTACTGACGATGGATCATTGTGAATTTGTTCTGTGTGTCTATCAGTGTTTGCATGGATTCAGTCTTTCTTGATGATTCTTAAAATTAAGGCTATAAGTACACATATTTACAAACTTCATAAGGAAATAGAGTCACACTTCATTTTTCAACGTTGCAAAAGTAATTTGACTATCACAACTGGTACACAACTTCCTGTTTTGACTGTATTCATTATATTGTCATCGTCTTGTCGATTGACTGCCTTGTCCGTTGTCGCACTTAATTATAGATTTATTTTCGTCGCACATACACTATTTATGATAGACTTGGATTGTAGAGCGGCCACTGGTGATGGCTTCGACAAGGAAGTCCATATCTTTCACTTTCAGGGCTCGAGTGTGGCTCTCCGAATTATTTCACATATGAAACAGATAAAATATCTTATATTAGAATATCTTACAAAACTAATTTTATATACTTGTGGGATGGGATTTAGGAAGGATCGGATCCTTTGACGTATTTTCGTGTGCTTATTTTCATTCGTATCGTGACCTTTCGTTAAAGTTTACATTTCAACAGTGTTCAGAGGTGACCTTGTGACTTGTCTCTGTGTACAATCAGTCATTATACTAATTACGTTAACTTCTCTATCTTAGAGTCTCTCGGAAGATTTATGATACATACAAAATGCTTTCAGTACTGGGTGTGAATGTTTTTGCTACAGAATGTAGCGCACAGCAACTGTGTTGGCGGTTGAACGTTTACATTATTTCGTCACGTGGTGGCTGTCCGCCTCCACTGTTGCGAGCAATCTTGAAATTCAGTCTGTGCGCGCGCACGTGACCGGAGCTTTCTTGTAGAGCGTTGATTTCGCGCTTGAGGTGCCGTGCGTCGCTTTTGTTCGGCGGATCGTGGCTTTGTGCTCTTTAGATTGCTGGAGGGAGCTTCTGCCACCGAAACTGCCTCATATCACTTCCTGTCCACTATCCAGTTACGGATTCACAGGTAAGTGGTAGCTACCGCTACAATTGCATGTGTGGAATGACACTGATTATTACACACTGCACATATCAATGAATTTTTCACACATATGGTGCAGTAGAATACTGCCACTGAAAATCGTCGAACTTTAAAACTTCACTTGCACTGTGGTGAACGATGTATTAAAAGAAATTCTCGCTTCATAACATCACACGGTGTTTACAAGGTGATTTACATACTAATATTTACAAGAGTTCATTTAAATCGAGAAATAATCTAATTGACCACTTTGAATCAGAACAATTGTTTCTTAATTAGTCTTTTTTTTTATTTATGCCTACGGTCATAGGTAGGCTATTATAAGTCCTTTTTCTTTGACCAAATTCATTCCAATCTCCTTTACAAATTAATTTCATTCATAGTAATCTTTATCACGCTTGCTTATTCATTTTGTAGGCCCAATACATTTTTTTTAAATTGCTCGTCTTATTTAGTGACTTGTGAGGGGAGCTTCATTTATGTCAAAGTTTCTCTCGTATGTGCTTGTCTTTAAAGAAAGTTCGAGGACAGATTTGAAAATAGCAACTCCGCCTCGGGATTTCGTGTAGAAATACAAACAGTCGTAAAAGAAACGTGGGCAAAGCGGGCCTACTCACAGATCGTCGACAGAATTTAAATTACTCCTCAACCAGGTCGAAAATTTAATTTACATTACGCATTACAAAAGCAATATGCGCGTCGCGAACCTACTCATTTTTATATGTAGTGCCTCACTTCCTAAGCACACGTGTATCTTTACAAGTTGATCCTGAGGAGTGGATAGGATCAAGGATCTTAAAGGATTTGCACTTAGGAAAGGGATTCAATAATCACAGAGAAAACAATAAATATTGCAGTGCGCACTTAAAATAAAATCTATCACTTCAAGCATGTATATCTAATATGTATCTTGCTGCAGCTTGCTTACTACTCTTTGTTCATTTCTTAGACTAAGTCAAGTTTATGCGTTACGCATTTGGGTATTAATTGTCATTTGTATATATATAAGCCTCTCACTAGAGTGTTGTTGTTTGCTGCTGTCGCGACCTATGAAGCTTGGGCGAGATCCTTATTCTATTTGCTGCTAGCTTGTGAATTTGCAGTATCGCTAATGCTCAATAGTACCGTGAAGTTGGCATAATAAACCATGCTATTCATATGTTCTTTTACTCAGCTTGTTTATAGTCTGGACTCATCTTACTTTGCGTTATATAATAAACTTCCTTTTTTATTCCATCACACTTTTACTTAAGGTTAACTCAGGCCTTTTTAGAACAATTGCACTGCGTTATCAATTTGTTAATGCTTAATCCTAGGTATCTGTTTACTTCAGAGAGATGTTATTTCATCGCTGGCACAGCACTGTGCTGGAAGTTACAAGTTAAATCTACCGACTGTTTTGCGCTAACAGGTGGTGCCTTATTTACGTCACATTTGAAAATAGGGAATAACCTCATGGAATCGAATCTTTTCTCACAACTTTCCTCTTTTGTCTGGACGTTTAAGTATTTCCTTTTAAAACAGGTCATTAACTTGTCCTCGATTAAATTTCACTTACTAATACGAAGCACATATAATCATCATTTTCATATTACTATTTAGTGAGAGAAGTGCATTATTCGCTCCTTCCTGCTCATTCTCAAATTACTATTTAGCGAGACATGGGCATTATTCGCTCCTTCCTCTTTCCTCATTTTAGTACCTCAGGGCTAATTAATACCTCTCGAGTACATCATTTTTCTTACATACTAACTTATAACTAAAATTGAAAATCGCCTCTAGGACATGTCCTCCTGTTTACATAAAGATTATTCATGTAAATACTTGTCTACATCTTATTCTGTATTTTATTTTCCAGACGCGTTGTTTTGATACATAAGGTTTCCTTTTAGCACCGGTTAACGTCCGTAGTCAGTTCAGTTCAGTTCTTGTTCTTGTTACTCATTGGTTAATCCTGATCTCCAATACCTTAGAATTTTATTACAGTTTAAATTAACCAAGTTCCTGGCGTTATAAAATTTTCTTAAATCATGATGGTGGAACAATCCTTTGATTTTATTCGTGGCAGGGTCAGATAACAAATAGCTACCAATGTGTGGTTTCCTCATTATCACAAAGGGACCTTCATAAATGTGTTGCCACTTACGATTCTTCTTTAACAACAGGGATGGTTTAAAGTGAGTCCTGACTAATAACTAACTCCAAAAACTTCTGCAGATGCTCTTCAAGAGCCTCTGGTCTCGTTCTTATGGGTACTATAATTTTATTGATTAATCTTGCATCTAAGACTAGCCTTACGCTACCATCTGATTTTAGTACAGACAATAAAAGACTCGAATAAGGTGAATGAGATACTTCTATCACATTCCAGCGTAACATTTTCCTGATCTCGCACTTGACAGCTTCTCGTCTCGCATATGGAATGGAATAGCTTGTTCTACAGTAGGTTGAATGGGGCAGGACATCCATTCGATATTCAAAGCCTTTTATTAGTCCAGGTTTCTTAGAAAATACTTGAACGTAATCTGTTAACAAATTGTAAAGCTCATTCTTCTGTTGTTTGGATAATTCAGTGGACTCACTAGCTTTACCGTATAATTCATTCTGACCGGGTATTAGGTCTTTATACTCATCGTCATTAACACTTTCAGGATCTGTCACGTCTTCTGTCTGACTGTACTGTTGTCTTTTAGTCCATGGCCGTACAGCTATTCGAAGCACCCCAAAATTTGTCTTCACCTTACTTCTTAACAAATTTACAGTTACTTGTTGCTGGCTCGCTACTAGAGTACAGATTCCACACTCGATGTCAATTTTAGCTTTCGTCTGCCTCAAGAATTCCATACTCAGGATACATGGCACTGATAGGTTTTTAACAATAAGAAAAATGCACATTACTGAAATAGACTCTATCTGGATTTGAAGCTGAGTCTGAAGATTTACACGTTGTGTTAGTGGATCAATTGCTCCCGATACGGTGCAACCTTGAATTGGAAGTGATAAAACTTTGCATACAGAGCATATTGGCTTAAATAAACATAAAGATAAGACATTTATATTAGCTCCTGTATCTATACTAGCTGTTACTGGTATGTTGGCAATTGATACTCTTATGGAAGCTTGAACTTGTTCGTCCCATACGTCATCATTGTCTTTCGTCTCAGTGTCTGCTACTAGATCATCCCGTAAGTTTGTCTCTTTGTCATACCTAATTGCTTTAATTTCGTGTGGACTAAGGGACAGGGTGCCCCCATTCAAACCTGCAGCATCCTCTAGGAGGCTCAAAGGTGCTGCTTTTAATTTTCCGCTCGACGCTTACTTTCCTGCTGATTTATATTTCTTAGAGTTTCTTCCGTCTGGAACTGGTGTTGGTTTTGTGGTACGAACTCGGTTGGAAATGGATCTTGTTGTCCTGGCGTATTCGCTTAGGCATAATAAATTTGCGTATTATGCGGGCGTTTAGGCTTCAGACTTCCTGAAGGTCCGTTCGCTTGTTGCGTGAAGTGTATATTTTGTGGCTGAAAGGTATTTTGCTGTGGCTTGTGTTGATTGTAACCGTTACTGAAAGGTGTACATTGGTCTCCACCTTGATTATGCCATTTATTTCTTTTCCACTGACGATTTGAATCGTAAGACTGATCGTTTTGATAATTACCGTTGATTGGTTGCGTGTTTCCATATTGCTGGGGCTGTGTATTATAATGTGCATTTTCGTACTGAGGTGGTGACGAATTATATATTGGATTGTATCTCTGGCCGTTATTGTACTTATTTTTGTATTTGCTGTTGGAGTACGCAGTGTGTTTATTTTTGAAACCGTTGTGGGGTTGGTACTGGCTGTCGCTGTGACGCGCTTTCGCTCGGCCACCATTGTTGCCTGCATATTCTGTATTGTGGTGGCCGCCTGCACTGAAGTGAGCGTTGCCAACATCAACTCTAGCGTCCTCGTAAATCAGATCTAACGAGTCTAACACAGATAGGAAAGTGTCCGTATCGTCCTCAGACACGTTTACTAACTTTTCTCTGATCGCAATAGGTAGCTTAGTTTTTAGAATCATAATAACGTCTTTGGCGGTGATCGGCGAATCCCAGAACTTGATTTTCGCTAAATACTTTTCAAAATACCTTCTCAAACTACCGCGCTTACTGTTAAACACTTCGGCGTTGTAAACCTCTTTTCTCAGGCGCTGCTGCACACCAGAACTCCAGAATTTAGCTAAAAACATCTGTTCAAACTCTTTGTAACTCTTACAAGAGTCGACCATTTTGGTTCCCCATAAGGCAGCATCGCCTACGATAAATCCACTAACGAATTGAATTCGCTGGCGGTCACTCCAGCTATTCGGGAAAATTCCTGAAAAATTTCGGATGAACACTATAGGATGAATTTCTCTTTTCTGTGGGTGAAAGGTCGGAAAAATACGATGTTTGATCACGCTTTCCTCCTGCATCAAACTGACGAAAGTGGGTGGGCTGGTTGGTACTCTGGTTAAATTGTGCTTCTATAGAACTATGAGTTTGAGCGTTATCAAATGGTGAACGGTAACGTACCTGCTGTTGGTCATTACATCGTGGTGAATTATTCCACTCTCCTGACACGGGACGTGGGGAATTTTCAACTCGACATTTTAGTGTACGAACTTCATCAACTATCTGTTGACGCCATTCAGGTAAATCTTGAGCTAACGTTCGTCTTATCTGGCCTAATTCTGACATGACCGTGTCTCCTGTTTTTCCAGGGGCCGCCAATATTTCAAAGGTCACGTTTTTGACAGTTTCCCTGAGTTCGTTCTTGACCTTGTTTTCTATGAATCCGTCTTTGTTTTTAATCCACTCTTGGTAGTGGTCGGACAATGCTTCAGCATGTGCCTTAACAGTATTCCTTATCTGATCCTCTACATTAAGAGTCTCAATCTGTTTGGAAAGATCATCAACAACATTCTCGATCGTGTCAACTGCGTTTTTAACTCCTTTGACCTCATCAGAGATTGCAGTATAATCTTCTTTTAAGGTCGCAGCTTGTTTTTGATATTCCATCACTTTTGAATTTATTTCTCCCTTGGCTGCTTCGATTTTTTCATCTAACCGTTTTGAAATATCTTCTATTTTTGACTCTACTTGTGTGTCAATTTCTAGCCTCATGGTCGTGATCTGACTACTGATTTGGCTTTGGACATTACCCAACAGGGTATTTAAATCAGATGTTATGTCTGCCTTTAGTTCGGCCTTTACCGAATTTAACCGTGTATTTAGGTCATTTATCTCCGTTTGCAGATCTGTTTTTACTGAATTTATGTCTGTTTTTACCGAATTTATGTCTGTTTTTACCGAATTTATTTTTGTTTTTACCGAATTTATTTCTGTTTTTACTGAATTTATGTCTGCTTTTACTGAGTTGCACAGATTTGTAAGGACCTGATTTTTATTATGCCGTCTTTCGGCCTTCTCTTTTTCTTCGCGGGCCTTTTCATCTAATTTTTCCTGCTTTTCTCGTTCCTGTCTTTGCGCCTCTCTCTGTCTTTGACTTTCGAACTTTCGTTCCATTATTGCTTCGATCATTGCAGCCAAGTCATTTTTTTCAAAAGCGGGAATAGTTTGCACACTAGGACCAGCTTCTAAAACTTCGGTCGAGGCTGTTTCTGCCTCCGCTCGTGTACCTATCGCGCGTGATCGTAATGGATAGTGAGCTCCATTCGCATCACCGCTGTCGTCTGGTTTTGTTTGTGTCCGCTGTTTACCGTCAGCCATGTTCATGAATTATTTGTCAAACGTCAAAATGCTACAGATATTGTTTGTCACTGCCGTCAGTCGTTTGTCTGTGACGTAGTGCTATGGCTTACTGGGACCTAAGATGAAATTTTAACTCTGGGTAACAACTGACGTTCATTTACGCCAAGAAGACAAGATGGTTCCTACTAATTACAAACAAATGAAATATCACACGTTTTACCAGTTTTTGAGCGTAGTTATCCGCCATATCGTAATTTTTTTTATGCACTGACAACAATGATACACTTTCACTGAATTTAACTATATAAGAATGGACTATGGACAAATTGAAATAAAGCTGTTTCAAGGCAAGGAAAGACAGGTTTACGTTCTGATCAACTCGAAAGATGCTACGTCACTACGAAAGCTTGGCTACTGCGTATAAAAATTTGACTTACTATGGCTGTCTTGATGATGATACGGATGAATACTCGCGATTTTTTTTTTTGGTAATTTCGTCAATCGTTCTTCTGAATTAATTAAAAGGTTTTCCCACTTCTCTTTCTCGGTTGAATTGCATCCACATGAAAAAATGAAACAATTATTAGAACAAGCACTGAAAATTTTTAAACACATACATGAAATGATTTTTTGAGCATGTCCCTGTTCTGGCGTCAAGTGTAGCGTTGCTCTTGGGGGACGAAAATAAAAAGAATTGTTAATTTTTTTTTCATGTCGAAAATGTGAATATTTTGGTGGGACACTTGGCAACAGAATCAGGGATTTATTATACTACTATAATAACATACGTTGAGCATTAAATACCTGAATAAGAGCAGCATATTGATATACACTCCTGGAAATTGAAATAAGAACACAGTGAATTCATTGTCCCAGGAAGGGGAAACTTTATTGACACATTCCTGGGGTCAGATACATCACATGATCACACTGACAGAGCCACAGGCACATAGACACAGGCAACAGAGCATGCACAATGTCGGCACTAGTACAGTGTATATCCACCTTTCGCAGCAATGCAGGCTGCTATTCTCCCATGGAGACGATCCTAGAGATGCTGGATGTAGTCCTGTGGAACGGCTTGCCATGCCATTTCCACCTGGCGCCTCAGTTGGACCAGCGTTTGTGCTGGACGTGCAGACCGCGTGAGACGACGCTTCATCCAGTCCCAAACATGCTCAATGGGGGACAGATCCGGAGATCTTGCTGGCCAGGGTAGTTGACTTACACCTTCTAGAGCACGTTGGGTGGCACGGGATACATGCGGACGTGCATTGTCCTGTTGGAACAGCAAGTTCCCTTGCCGGTCTAGGAATGGTAGAACGGTGGGTTCGATGACGGTTTGGATGTACCGTGCACTATTCAGTGTCCCCTCGACGATCACCAGTGGTGTACGGCCAGTGTAGGAGATCGCTTCCCACACCATGATGCCGGGTGTTGGCCCTGTGTGCCTCGGTCGTATGCAGTCCTGATTGTGGCGCTCACCTGCACGGCGCCAAACACGCATACGACCATCATTGGCACCAAGGCAGAAGCGACTCTCATCGCTGAAGACGACACGTCTCCATTCGTCCCTCCATTCACGCCTGTCGCGACACCACTGGAGGCGGGCTGCACGATGTTGGGGCGTGAGCGGAAGACGGCCTAACGGTGTGCGGGACCGTAGCCCAGCTTCGTGGAGACGGTTGCGAATGGTCCTCGCCGATACCCCAGGAGCAACAGTGTCCCTAATTTGCTGGGAAGTGGCGGTGCAGTCCCCTACGGCACTGCGTAGGATCCTACGGTCTTGGCGTGCATCCGTGCGTCGCTGCGGTCCGGTCCCAGGTCGACGGGCACGTGCACCTTCCGCCGACCACCGGCGACAACATCGATGTACTGTGGAGACCTCACGCCCCACGTGTTGAGCAATTCGGCGGTACGTCCACCCGGCCTCCCGCATGCCCACTATACGCCCTCGGTCAAAGTCCGTCAACTGCACATACGGTTCACGTCCACGCTGTCGCGGCATGCTACCAGTGTTAAAGACTGCGATGGAGCTCCGTATGCCACGGCAAACTGGCTGACACTGACGGCGGCGGTGCACAAATGCTGCGCAGCTAGCGCCATTCGACGGCCAACACCGCGGTTCCTGGTGTGTCCGCTGTGCCGTGCGTGTGATCATTGCTTGTACAGCCCTCTCGCAGTGTCCGGAGCAAGTATGGTGGGTCTGACACACCGGTGTCAATGTGTTCTTTTTTCCATTTCCAGGAGTGTATATTTGAGATCGTTCGGAAGAAACATTATCATTTCTGTGCATATTTATAGTCGCGATGTAGTCATACCCGGGTCAACACTAAGGGACCAGAAGATTTATAGACTTTAAAAGAAATGCAACACTACACAATTAAAAAAAGAGTTGGTTCAGAAATAATAGGAAAACGATAATGTTCCTTCTGCCTCATGCTGCGTTCGGCCCATCAGCGTGATTGTAATTTCTGATGATGAAGTAACACAAAATAATTAACATTCAACTAAATAAGGAGATGGAATTATGAAGGTTAATTTACGAAAATAAGCACACTTATCTTTAACACACGTTTTTTAATGCTACGTACCTTTTCATATTAAATTACAATAGATGACCATTGTGGTTAGATACTTTATACATAACAGTCAAAATGTCCTCTTGACGCTGTCTGTTCGATATCAGTTACAAGAAACTATATGTTTTCTGATTGGAAAAAATAACATTTAGCATATTCACTCAATACTTTCACATAGAATATAAAATACAGTTGCGGAACGCAGAAAGTCCGCGTCCGCCTCTCATGAAATACAAACAGTAAAAGGTGAGGCGCCAAAAACCTCAATTGTCTTGAAACAACAGCATTCTTTTTTACACCATTAATCGATACATGTACATAGAGATTTACTGGCACCGCGCAAGAACGGCAAAGATAGATTCTGTCGCTGCTATGCGATGGTTCATTTCTTTTACTTTACAATTGTTCGATAACTTTAGGCCATCAGACGTTTACTATTGAGCGTATATTAATGTTTGTGAGGCAAAAATTACTAATATTACATTATATTTCTCGCTCCTCATCGAACAACCACCAAGAGGATTTCTTTGTGAACAATAATGCAGTTTAAACCCTGGATGGACGACATGTTTATCTCCGAAGAAGTAGATTTACAGAAGAGTGGAATCTGAAAACTGCCTGAGATGCATGAAGTTGTTGTACTTAAGCTAATGCGAAAGAATATATTATTGACAATTTATCTCTTATGGTTTTCTATTGTATTCAATAAAACAATCAAACTGTACGAAATATGCACTGTTCTAATACTAATGAATTACATTTCAGCATGATAACCTAAAACGGTTCTAACTACTCTGCCAATTGACTGATTAGCAATCGTGATTGTTCCAAATAGGGTAAGACGGTTTATATCAAAGTTTGTGCAGCCCTTAAAACTTTATAAAACTTTAATGTTGTCAACAGTAGCTGCAGTTGTAACCAACAAATCAGTATCTTTAACGGGCTGTATATTTTCACCCTGATAACAGGAGTATACGGTACTACGTAGAAACGTAGTAACTCTGAATACAGTGTCACCATAACATCTTGCTGACTAAAATGTATCTCGATGTGCCTCGTCCTCCTGTTTAACACAACTTATTGCGGAAAGCTTACAGTCTGTACGAATATATGTACTTAGGAAAATACCTGTCAGCTAGCTTTTCCTCTTTCTTAAATGATCAATACAACACGCGTTTTCAAAAGACATAATACAGTGAAACACATAAATAGGTATAAATACACAAATATTGTAAGTGCTGCTGTTGATGGTGGCTGTCAGTTAACTGTTTTGTATGACAATTAGATTTATGAGTAAGTAACTTCAAATACGTTTGCCGTGAATTTTATGCACAGAGTAAGTGAATAGACAAGGTTGCTGACAAGTGTTGACAGGTCATTGTAGCAAAAGTTCATATCTCTCGTAAGACAAAATGTTACTTATACATGGTGTTACAAAAAGGTACGGCCAAACTTTCAGGAAACATTCCTCACACACAAATAAAGAAAAGATGTTATGTGGACATGTGTCCGGAGACGCTTAATTTCCATGTTAGAGCTCATTTTAGTTTCGTCAGTATGTACTGTACTTCCCCGATTCACCGCCACTTGGAACAATTGACGAGAATCCGCACGCAATTGTGCAATCACGTCATCAACAAAGATTTTCTCTGAACGTTTGGGCAGGCATTGTTGGTGATGTCTTGATTGGGCCCATGTTCTTCCACCTACGCTCAATGGAGCACATCATTTCATACGGGATACTCTACCTATGCTGCTAGAACATGTGCCTTTACAAGTACGACACAACATGTGGTTCATGCATGATGGAGCTCCTGCACATTTCAGTCGAAGTGTTCGTACGCTTCTCATCAACAGATTCGGTGACCGATGGATTGGTAGAGGCGGACCAATTCCATGGCTTTCACGCTCTCCAGACCTCAACCCTCTTGACTTTCATTTATGGGGGCATTTGAAAGCTCTTGTCTACGCAACCCCGGTACCAAATGTAGAGACTCTTCGTGCTCGTATTGTGGACGGCTGTGATACAATACGCCATTCTCCAGGACTGCATCAGCGCATCAGGGATTCCATGCGACGGAGGGTGGATGCATGTATCCTCGCTAACGGAGGACATTTTGAACATTTCCTGTAACAAAGTGTTTGAAGTCACGCTGGTACGCTCTGTTGCTGTGTGTTTCCATTCCATGATTAAAGTGATTTGAAGAGAAGTAATAAAATGAGCTGTAACATGGAAAGTAAGCGTTTCCGGACACATGTCCACATAACATATTTTATTTCTTTGTGTGTGAGGAATGTTTCCTGGAAGTTTGGCCGTACCTTTTTGTAACACCCTGTATATAGGCTGTTAGAACAAGGCGATGTGAACCATAATTGGAGATAAATGACTTCTGAAACCAACCATGACTTACATGTCATGCTTAATAATAACACTACTATGTGAAGTCGCAATTGAATGTAGCCGTTAGCTGAACGCAATCTACTGAAATGATTCGTAACAGTCTCCGTTTCAATCTCGTAAGTTCAGGTAAACTAATGTCGCCTTTAACCATGTTTCTAATCTTTCAAAACACTTTCGTAAATGTCAGTGTGGAGTTGTTACGATAAGTGGTACTATAGTGACTTTCATAACATACGATGTTAACACCACTACTTTGTATCGTCTGTTTGTGAAGTTCTGGCAGCGAGATAAATCTATGAAATGCAAATATAATTAGTACACTGTGATATAATGTTTCGTATTTGTCTTAAGGAATACCCATTCTTACTGTTCTTTACCTGTAATGCTCTTTAACATGATGCTCAGCTACGGGTTTGTTTCCTACGGTACAGCAAAACAAATGGCGGTGGACTGTTGATCGTTGAGTCACAGATAATAGCCTATCACGTGGTGGCAGCGGTGTTAGTCTTTGGTGCCGATGTTCTACGGATAAAGGTCGTTTCACAATAATTCCCGCAATCGTGACGTCATTTTGACGTCACACACAATACTGAAGACCGCTTGATCGGCTGTTGACTTTCGTTAGCATTCGATACGGGTCTCCCACAAGATTTCATGCGCGCGTACTGGAGATTTACAGGCCATTCTTGGACTTATTTACTGTAATTGTTGCTGTAATAAAATGTCACGTAATGATTTATCTGCGGTTATGCCTTCATATAAGAACGCTCTTTTAGGAGTGAGTCATTATCGTCAATAATTTACATATAAAGCATGAAACACACTTATTTTATAATTTGCAGTATGCCGTTTCAATGTAACGGAGCACTGAAAATTTATCACAAACACATCACCATTATCATTAAATGTCGCCTAATAATCCCGCTACATGCAATTTTTTTCATGTTAGCGAATTAATACGTTTTTACCTTATTATGAATGTAATGCAAGTATTTTCTGCAATATTTGAAGTTATTTACATTAAATCTGATCTGAGAACGAAGGACAAAATAAATATTTATCGATTATGTGGTTAGGTAGGATCCTAAGAGGATAGCGATTGTAACGAGGAGCTTTAACATTTATATACATGAAGATGGTATCTGTTCTTTCGGACATGACCATCTTCTTCTGTGCGGATGCACGAACAGTGACCAAACTCTTATGAGAATCGGCAGTAAAGCGGCGAGTAATGAGTATGATGGGCTGGGGCACTATGAATATAGTGCGGGACAATAAGTTGCGAATGTGGGTCTCACGGGAGGTGCGCCAGAGATAAGTCCCTGCAGTCGTACTATCCTCTGCGTCCTCGGTGGTTCGAATGGATGCCGGCACGGTAGCTCAGTGTGTTTGGTCAGAGAGCTGGTTGGTCTCTGTAATAAAAAAAAACTGAGTGAAAGGATCAACAAACGAACTTGAACGGATGTCATATGACGTCCGCAACGACCGAACACAAAAAAAAAGATATGGATAGAGCGTCTGCCATATAAGCAGGAGAACCCGGGTTCGAGTCCCGTCGGGGCACACATTTTCAACTGTCCCCGTTGACTTATATCAACGCCTGTATGCAGCTAAGGGTGTTCATTTAATTGTAATCAACATTTATGTTCTTCCTTGTGACAAATATATCGCTGTTTATTTGCGAATGTGTGGCGTTTTCCGAGGGTGTGGTTAGGCAGGAACCTAAGAGGACAGCTTAAATTGCTGCGACTGAAACGAGGAGCAATAAAATTCATATTGTGTCTTTTCACTGATATTTGGCTCTTTATTTTGAAATATGTGGCGATTTCCGAATGTCTGGTTAGGCAGGAATCTAAGAGGACAGCTTAAACTGCTGCAAGTGAATCGTATTCTTTCTTGTCGGAAAGTCAATAGCCATTCATGCGGTCAAAATGACGTCACGTTCCCCGAAATTGTTGTGAAACAAGCATTACCCATGCTCTTCTCTCCTCGAATGTTGCTGAGTTGGAGCAAGCTGGTGATGGTTGTTTCCTTGGATCAGAAAATTCATTAACAGTATTGAAATTAGATCTGACGGCTGCTCCGGCGTGCCGTTTGGTAGCAGAAGGCATTATAATTAAAAGTTTGGCACGGTTTCCAAAAGATGCGGTGTGGGATAAGTCGGGATTAATGTTGCGAATACTTACCCCTTTAATAATGACGACTGCTCGACTGCGTATTTGAACAGCAAGTTGTCAGTTCATTACTCTCCTCAAAATTAATTGAGCGAAAGCTAGGTCCTCATACAATTTAAAACTCAGTACTGAACAAATCAGAACACAATTCGGTGTACAGAACACGATCGGTCGAATTTCGCTCGTGAGCTAGTAGGACTTTATGTTTTATAGTCACTAGTTTGTCTCAAAGGTCTATAGTGCAACAGTTGTCTTCTAGAATGTTCTAAGTTCGACTCGCATTTCCTCGCAATTAATGATATTCTCTATCTCAGAAATACTGCCTCGTATTTCCACCACTCTTTTCCTACTTCCTCGACAGGCCAAAATTTTTCCTTCTCTACAATTTAATGACACTTTTCATCGATTCACGCCGCTCTCGCGTCAGATCCCGCTCCGGCCTCGAACAACTATTCTTCCAGAACGTTTTCTTCTTCCGAAATTCGCCCTCCGACGAATACTATTCGGAAATACTCGTCTTTGCAAAAATAACTGATTCTCTACCAATAATTCGACATACCACAACCACCTGTTGTAACACCACCAAGTCCCATCTTGAAGTAACTCGCTGATCCCTTGTCCCTTTTGCTTTTGTAAAACTTTTACACAGCTTCCAGAATACATAGACAGTATACACCATAAATTAAGAATAATATTACAATTCAAAATAACTTTATTAATTTAAATAATAATTTCACATCACATATTCACATATATGAGATCACAAAACAACTAAAGAAAATTTAGAAAAAATGAAACAATGAAAATATATGTAGTTTTGTAATGATTCCTACGAGATATTGTATTTGTGCGTGAGTCTGTTACATAAACATCAGATCAGACTAAGATATGCCCATCTCAAACATTACGTAATAAACAGAAAGCATCCATACAACAAGCCTGCCCAAAACTTCACACCACTTAATAAGATATCATGCACTTTTGTCCTCAATATGTTCTTTCTCTATATGAAGTACTGAGTCATACCCAAGAAGCATTTTGGGACTGCCACCAGAATATGTAGATCTGGCAGTGAGAGTAGACTCAAAAAGAAACCCAGTTAAATTATTCAGTGCGACGCATAAGTCAGTCAATTTGTGTATTCAGAAAATAAAGTCGGGATAAGCGGAGGGATTTAATTTTTAACAAAGATGCAACCTCACAGTTTCTTAAAATTTTCACCTTTAAATCCAGGGGTACTAAAATGAGTTTGCAGGAGACTATAGATGTAGCTTTCCTTACTGATTTTCGATCCAGGAGCTAGTAGTTTGGTACGAGGAGATTTTCTCAGAGCTGGCGTACCAGTGCTGCTACTAGTGGCTCTCATTCCCATTGTGACTGATAACGTAGATAATTCACAACGTAAAATGTGAGATAATTTGTAACTTCTGCATTGGAACACCCTTCCTAGAATCAAATCATAAGTTGACATTCAGTGTTACACATTAATTGAGGATTATTTAGATTATTTATTGGAAATAACAGTAGGATAATTCTGAACCAGCCCAGGAAGTAAACTGACAGTCTCATAGTTGTGAAACCTTTTCTTCAGTGTTGCTATTTCTACATTAAACTAGCGACAGAAAGAATACGTTTGCTAATCGGATGTGTTTCTTGAGCTGGCTGGAATTTGGACTTCAAAGATGAGTCAGCGCCAGCTGCCAGCGCATCGACTGTAAGTCGAAATACCTAAAGTATTGGTCAATCTGTTGCATTCTCATTTCTGTAGCTATGACTTGCGTTTAAAGCATAGTAAGGAATGATAGCTAGATTATTTATTGATAATTAGAAGAAAATATCAGTTGAATTTAGCAAGATAATTCTGAACCAGTAAAGGAAGTAAATAAAGTCTCGTATT
Organism: Schistocerca cancellata; assembly: GCF_023864275.1. Taxonomy (NCBI): domain Eukaryota; kingdom Metazoa; phylum Arthropoda; class Insecta; order Orthoptera; family Acrididae; genus Schistocerca; species Schistocerca cancellata. The sequence goes on from NC_064626.1 coordinate 956,492,645, forward strand.
TGCCAGACCTTTTCGGCAACTTGGTCATCATAAATGAAGAGCAGGGAGAATTATTTGGGTGTCCCTTCTTTTCAGTGGATGTCGTAGCTATTTTTGTTTTCTTGTCTGAAGCATGTTGTTAGCTAAAAAACACATTCATCAGAAGTTATTCACTTTTTAGCGTTATAAGGCGTAAATAACATCATTTTTAATATTATACAATTAACAATAGTTTTCCATGAGAATGTTTTCATTGGTATCACATAACGCTTATCACAGAACGCAAATATCAACAAAGAAATTTCATAAGCTGAGAATAAAGTATAGTTTCAAGTCAGAAAAGTAAACTGTGTAACTAGATCTTGTGCAATGACCAAAAAATAGGATTCAAAAAGCCTTGAAGAACGTGAAACAAACGTATAAATGCAGTACAAGTTCGATTTCAGCTTCCGATAACATGAAAAGAAAATCAGTTTCGATTTGAATGTGAAACAAGGAAAGCAAACTGCTGACACTAATGTTTCGTATAAAGCTGTCACTCAGCCTATGAATACCAAAGGAATGAAATTATAATCTGCCCTAAGGCTTACAGCATCTGCTAGTGATGCTTTGTCAGTAAAAGCAAGAAGCGCCTGATGAACGAGATTTTCAGTTTTCAGACAGCTTAAGACAGAGAGGAACCAAAGCAACAGTAAACTAAACTAAGCTAAACTCTGCCCGAACAGGCCATGAAGGCCCAACGGTACCGACCGGCCGCCGTGAGAGTTTCACCTAACTGGGCATGGGAGCGAGTTTTCTTTGCGTTTCCTCGCACCTGGTACATTTAACTCGTAGTTTACTTCTTGATTGTTTCTCACTAACGATGTCTCTATACTACGAGTACTACAGTACTTGCAACTGAATCTGACTCAGAGGACGATGCTAACTGTAATTTCATTTAGTCATAGAGAATACTGGAAAGGATTAATAACACTTCCAAGATACCCCTTGTGCTCGTCGACTTGTCTCCCGATTGCTCATTTACTCTGGCTAAACTAAAAAAATCTGGGGGTAGCATAAGTAGTGCAAAACAAGAACGACACATAGGCATGAAGACTAGTAACCTCACTCTTAAAATCACCGTGGAATAACTCGAAAAAGTTGAAAACTTAAACGACAACCGTTTGAGATGGCATGAGGTTGATGAAATATATTAAATATTCCGAGATCAAATCTAAATCACCCTCCGCAGCAGTAAATCGAAGCACCGCATTTGGTTTGTGAGTTGTACAAGCTTCTAACAACCAGAAACGACTTATTTTAATCTACTTTGTGTATTTTAGTTTAAGTTCTTAAATTCATCGCATGTTTGTTTATCTAGTACCCATTTTCCGCGCTTTAATAGGTGTGTATTCTGTAGTTCTTCAGCATGTATAGGAATTGTGATTGCTGCGTTCAAATGCGATCTGAATTTTGATTCTTCGCTCACAGCTCCAGGTGGTGCTGCCAGCACGTCCCACACATCTCCCGATCGGTGTACCACTGTCACCGCCCTGATTACAGACTGCGTTGACAGTAACCCTTCAGCCTTGGTGGAATGCGAGGTCATTTAAAGGTGTGGCTACAGGGAAAGACTTTCTAGAACACCAATCGAAATGCTTCCGCGGTTCGTCTGACAAACACGTTTCAGGTGCTATATGTGGCTGTTAAAGATCATGAGCAAGGTGCAGCCGCTTTCCCTGTTTCAGAGGCAGCCTCTCGGTGTGTAAGATTTGGGTGCAGTTACTGGTAGCTGGAAGCTTCAATATTAGGCGCGCATTGGGGCCCCTTACGTCTACTTCATAATCCGCAAGCCACCTAATGGTGTGTAGTGGAGGGTACTTTTTGTACCACTAACTGAGCCCTCCAACCCTGTTCCATTCACGAATAGCGCGTGGGAAGAACTATTGGCGGCAAGCCTCTGTATTGGCTCTAATTTCTGGAATTCTCCTCGTGATCAGTACGCGAGACGTATGTATGGGGAAGTAATATGTTGTCCGACTCTTCCAGGAAAGTGCTCTCTCGAAATTTCAGTAGTAAATCTCTCCGTGATGCACAACACCTCTCTTGTAACGTCTGCCAATGGAGATTGTTGAAAGTCTCCGTAACGCTCTCGTGCCGACTGAAAGAGCCCGTGACGAAACGTGCCGCTGTTAGACCTTCTCTATCTTTTCTGTCAATTCAGTATCTCGTATCTGTTAGGTATCCCAGACAGAGGAACCATATTCAAGAATGGGTGGAAGAAACGACTTATAAGCCGGTTCCTTCATGGTTGAGTTATATTTCCTTAAGATTCTTCCTATGGATCTGAGTCTGGCATTTGCTTTTCCCACTATTTGTTTTATATGGTCATTCCACTTAAGGTCGCTCCGGATAATTACTCCTAGGTATTTTACAGCAGATACTGTTTCCAGTGGTTTGTCATCAGTAGTGTAGTTATACAGTAGAGGATTTCTTCTCCTATTTATGCGCAATATGTTACATTTATTTACGTTCACGGTCAGCTCCCAGGGCCTGCACCATTCATCAGTTCTCTGGAGGTCATTCTGCAAATCGTTACTAACTTCTGGCGTTGCTACTCGGTAATGGACAACCGCATCTGCAAACAGCTTTGGAGAGCATCCGACGGTTTTTACTAGATCATTTATGTATATTGTGAATAGTAACGGCACTATCACACTTCCTTGGGGTACGCCAGAAATTACCTCTACATCTGATTATTTTGTTCTGTTAAGAGCGACATGTTGAGTTCTGTCTGTAAGAAAGTCTTGAATCCAGTCGCAAAGATGCTCCGGTGCTCAATAAGCTTGTATTTGTTTCACTAAACGGCAGTGCGGAAGGGTGTCAAATGCCTTCCTGAAGTCAAGAAACACGGCATCAACCTGCGCAGAACTGTGTACGGTACTGTGGATCTCATGGAGGAACAGAGCGAGCTGAGTATCGCGGGATCTCTGCTTGTGGAATCAAAATATGGTTCAAATGGCTCTAAGCACTATGGGACTTAACATCTGAGGTCAACAGTCCCCTAGAATTAGAACTACTTAAACCTAACTAACTTAAGGATACCACTCACATCGTGCCCAAGGCAGGATTCGAACCTGCGACCGTAGCAGCAGCGCCGTTCCGGACTGAAGCGCCTAGAACCGATCGGCCACAGCGGCCGGCCGCTTGTTGAATCCATGTTGATTTTTGTAGAGCTTTTCCTTCACGAAAAACGTCATAATTCTTGAGCATAAAACATGCTCCATACTTCTACAACTAATGGACGTCAACGACACAGGTCTATAATTGCGTGCATCTGTCTGCCGTCTCTTCTTAAAAACGGAAATGACCTGCGCTTTCTTCCAGTCGCTTGGTACCCTTTCGTTGCTCAAGCGATCTACGATAAATTTCTGCTAGAAGGGTAGCAATTTCTTTCACATAATCCTTGTATAATCTTGTAGGCGTCTCAACTGGTCCTGACGCCTTTCGAATACTAAACGATTGTATTGGTTTTTCTATTTTGCGATCGGTTGTCTCAATATCTGCCGTTTTGACGTTCGTACGATCGATTGTAGGGACCGTATTACGATATTCCGCGGTGAAACAATTTTGGAAGACCGAATTCAGTGTTTCAGCATTCTCTCTGTCGTCTTCCGTTTCGGTGCCAGTATGGTCACTGAGAGAATGAACAGATGGTTTTGACCCACTTACTGATTTTACATGGGAATAAACCCTCTTGGGGTTTTTACTCAGGTCTGTTGAGAAAGGTTTACTTTCAGAGTCATTGATCTCCTTATCCTCAATTTCGCCTCGTTCAGGTTTTGTTTCTCAGCTAGATTTTTACTTCTTTTGAATCTGAGGTGAAGTTCTCTTTGTTTATATAGCAGTTTTCTAACATGGCTGTTATACCATGGTGAGTGTTTCCGATCCCTTAAGACCTTACTCGGAACATATTTGTCTAGAGTATATTGCACAACTCCTTTCAATTTTTTCATTTATTTTCCACATCTTCGTCCTCATCGACGAATATTTAGTGCTGACTGCTCAGAAACTCTGAAATTTGTATTCTGTCACTCTTGCTCAGCAAAAATATTTTTCTACCTTTCTTAACATACTTTGTCAGACACGTTGTCACAGATCCTATCACAGCCTTATGATCACTGATACATTCCTCTACGTTAACTGATTCTGTAAGTTCAGGTCTGTTGCCACAAGGTCTAAGACGTTAACCGTCACGAGTTAGTTTTCTAACAACCTGTTTAAAGTAATTTTTGGACAAGACGTCTGTATATGGCACCAGTTTAGATAGCGTGACACTCCCAATCTATAACTGACAAGTTGAAGTCACCCCATATTACAACGGCATGATAAGGAAAATTACTAACGATATTCTGTAAGTTCTGTCAAAGCGCTCTACCAATAGAGCTCCTGACCCAGGCGGTCTATAAAAGCATCCAACTAAAAGTTTTTACCGATGTTTGATACTTAACTTCACCCAGATTAACTCACAGTTGGAATCCGTGATAACCTCGCTAGATTTTGTCGAGTTCTTTATTGCAATAAACACGCCGCAACTATTTCCGACTAACCTATCCATTCCAGTCTCTAACTTAGGATTGCGTTGTCATTAACTTCCGCTTTCAAGTACTATCTGTGCTTTATAACCTTTAGTAAGCGATACTGATTCTGGGACCTTTCCTTGGATGCTCCTGCAGTTCACTAAAATCATATCAGCCTTTTCTATCTCTGATTTGCAACGACGAACGTTCTTTGAAGACAGTGTTGCTAATTTTTCAGGCAAATCGTCTTTGATCCCAGTGGAGGGTTTCTCTAAACCAAAAAATCCCCATGTGCGCACCACACATACTCTAAAGTACCTAGTAGCCGCTTCCTGCGCGTAGTGCACGCCTAATCTATTACGGGAAACTCTGAAATTCCGTACCCGATAGCGGAGGTCGAGAAATTCGCATCGGATATCGTCGCAGAGTCGTCTGAGCATCTGGTTTAGACCTTCCACTCTGCTCCAAAGCAGAGGATCGCGATCAATTCTGGGAACGATGATACAAATAGACAGCGTAGCCTGCACCCCGCGTACGATGCTAGTTGCCTTCACCAAATTAGCCATCTTCCGAAAGGAGCCTAGGATGCCTTTAGAATCCAGTCGGCAGGTATCATTCGTGCCGGCATGTGCCTTATAAGCAGCCGGTTGCACCCATTGCGCTTGATAGCTGCCGGCAAGGCCACTTCAACATCAGGGACGAGACCCCCCGGGCAAACATTTCGAGTGCCCACTGGCATTCTTTCCAGCCTTGCGTGCTATTTCTCTGAGGAGCTTCATCACCCGCCTAACATTGGAGATCCTAATGACGTGCATACCCACCCTGTACACTTGTCCGTACTGGACAGAAGAAGCATTTCGTGCTGGCCCAGAGTTACCATCAACATCGGGTAGCACCTCGCGCCTGTCGCTAAGGCGTAGGGAACCAGCCGCGCGGCATGCTCCCTCTTTCGCCTTCCGTCCACTGTCTGCCACCCGGTCCCAACTGAGGACAGACAAGTCAGATATTGCGAATCAGAAGATGCAGCGACATCCGGGTCACCAGGGGATTCCAAAGACACCAAAGGTGTCTCTTCTCCAGCGCCTCGGTGCCGCCACGACTTTGAATATTAGCCAGAAGCACGTCGACGGTAGCCAATCTTGCTTTCAGCTGTTTACGGGCAGCAGCCAATTCTCCTTGTGTCCGCTCACAACAAGCACACTTCCTACCATAGTGTGTAAGATAAAAGATCTCAAATGTCGCTACTGAGTTTGGAGTGTGCGCATAGTATAACGAGGAGAATAAAGAAACACTAAAAGCTGCTCTGCAGATTTATTACTATGCCCTGAGACGGAAAACTCTTAAACAGAAATAAATTTCTCTACTGAAGTGGATGTATCTACAGTTACCTGTTACTAGAAACTTCGCTTATCCGAAAGCTACTGCACGAGATAAGTATGAATACTAGAATGCACTGATCTAAACTATATGGTATGTACCAGAACGAGACGTGGAGGTCTGACGGTGGGAAAATTACATTACATTATACAACAGGATGTGCACGCAGAAACAAAAAACTTACAGTAATTTGCTAAGCACTAGTCTACACGGTAAAATACACAAGTGCAGTTCACTCCTTTGCAAAAACTAAACTAACTTAACTGTGTATCAGGCAAATGCTGCTGCTGCTGGCGTGTCCGCACGGCTCGCCGTCTACCGATACGCTTAGGGACATGGCTCCCTAGGAAGGGGAGAAATCCAGTGTGAGTTCTGTTTGCGTACGAGGTGGAGTCATTCCAGTTATAGAACAGACGCTTTCGGATGCCATGAAGAGCATATGTGCAACCAACTGAAGGTGGTAACTCATGTCAGAATTAGTACCGTATGTCGCTTTGTATCCGAAGAGATTCTGTCTGGGATCGCGCGGCTGTCTGAAGTGGTGAAGACTGCCGCTCACGGTTGCGGGATGAAGACAGAGCTCACCATCTGTAGCATGTCGACGGGATCGATTGCGAACCTTTGGTATAGAACCGAGTGTGGGTCTGCAGATTCCTCGACTTACGCCATAGGGTTAGGTGGATGAGGCGGGAGAGGGGGCTCAGGTTCCGCTTAATGTGTCGGGGGCCACTACACAGAGGATGCGGCTACACGGAGAGAGGCGCTGTCTGTTATGGACTGGGCGGTTAGTTAGGTTAGAGGGTATGGGGAAAGTACAGAAGGGGTTCAGTCTCAGACTGCAGGACACAGAATGACGTAGTTATAGTAACAATCAGCACTGTAGGTATTGTAGTTGTAAATTGTCGTTGCTGTGCTGTAAAAGAACCAGATCTCAGAGGGCTAATATAAAGCACTGAACCTAAAATCTTTATAGGTACCGAAAGCTGGCTAAGGCCGGAGAGAAGTTCAACCGAAATCTTAGCAAGGACCCTGACGGTGCTTAGTAAAGACATTAAATGCAGTTGGTGGCAGCGCGTTATATAGCGAAATTGAAGTAGATAGTTCCTGTGAGTTAGTATCAGTAGAGATTATACTTAACAATCGGAATAAATTTATAACTGGTTCCTTTTATCATCCACCAACATAGATGATTTAGTTGCTGAACAGTTCAAAACAAACCTGACTCTCCTCAAATAGTAACCACACTCACACAGTTGTATTTGGCGATGACTTCAACCTGTCGCATGTGTGGGAAAATACATTTTTAAATTAGGAGGTTGGTATAAAAAATTGTCAGTACTAAATGCTTTCTCCAAAAATTATTTTGAACAATTAGTTCAGGAGCACACCCGAAGTGTAAATGGTTGTGAAAACGTACTTGACATCTTAACAACAAATAATCCTGAGCAAATAGAGCTCATCATTAAGAATACAGGGAATAGCGACCATAAGTGCGTTGTAGCGAGACTGAAAGTCGTAACGTCCAAACCCACCAAAAATAAAAGTTAGATATATGTTTCAAAAAAGCTGACAAAAATTCGCTTGATGCCTTCCGAACAGACAATCTCCACTTCTTCCCAACTGACTATGTGATTATAGATCAGATGTGGTTTGAATTAAAAGAAATAGTATGGACCATAACAGGTCAGAATACTGTTGCAGAAGCAACGATAAAAACATGCAAAATTGAAGATAACACGCAAGCTCTAAGATCGGCTATGTTTTACTGAAGCTCGCAACTTAGAGCGGATTTCAAAGAGAAAAGCTTTTAATAGCTTCCACAACGAACTCTGCCTCGAAATCTGGCAGAAAATGCAAATAGGTTTTGGTAAATATGAAAAATAGACCAGATTCAAAACACTATCAGTAGCTTCACTACGCTATGCCCAAGGTAATAATACTGATGATTGTGCCACTAAAGCTGAGTTACTAAACACAGTTTTCCGCATTTTCTTCACCAAAGAAGAAGTAAATATTCCAGAATTCGAATTAAGAATAGCTGCAAACGCGAGTAACTTAGAAGTGAATAGCCTCGGTATAGCGAAGTTGTTTAAATCACTTAATAAAGGCAAGTATTCCGTTCCAGATTGAATACCATTTAGATTCCTTTCAAAGTAACTTGTTACAAGTAGCTCTGTACTTAGCAATCATATACAACTGTTGGCTCGACGAAAGATCCGTACCGATCACACGAACACTCAAGAAAGGAAAGACTCACATAACCTACGTCGGTTTGCGGTACGATTTTTGAACATACACTGTGTTCGTAAATTATGAATTACCTTGAAGAAAATTTTTTATTAACAGATAGTGAGCACGGATCTAGAAAATATCGTTCTAGTGAAACACAGATAGCTCTTTATTCTGACGAAGTAATTAGTACTATCAACAAGGTGCCTCAAATTAGTTCCGTGTTTCTGGATTTCCAGAAGGTTTTTGACATCTTTCCTCACAAGAGAGTTCTAAGCATAGCGCGTACCTATAGTGTATCGTCTTAGCTGTGAGACTGGACTAATGATTTCGTGTCAGAAAGATCATATTTGTAGTAAACGAAGGAAAAGTCATTGAGTAAAGCAGAAGTGATTCTGCTTTATTCAATGACTTTATTCCCCAACCACAACCTCGAATTACCAAAGTAAGTGACTAAAACGACTCTAAGAGACTTTCGGTGGCAAGTATTTGGCGTTTGTTCGTCATGTAGTGGTGTTTTCAACACGGGAATACTTACGGAAGCAATGAATTAGGTATGAGCTCCAAATGCTTAACTTATTTCTTCGGCCTCATATTATCTAAAACCACTGTCGTACCTATTTTCGACATTTTCAAGTTACTCCGCGGTTACGTCAACAACGTGGTCACTAGTCAGGAAATCTACGTGTCGTCCTGGCCTTGATCTATTTATGCGACCCCGAAGCCTCTCAGAAACGAAATAGTAGTACTTACTCTGATACGTGTGTGCGATGCATCTGTGCACTACGAACGCTGTCATCAAAGCTTCTATCACAAGAGATTCCACTTTCTACCTAACCGGAAAAGATCTCATCTCGGACTTATGAGAGTTTATCATACCGTACATCCTACTGCTTCAATGATTGTCCCATCATACAACGTAATTTTGAAAGTAGTATTGCTTAACAGACTACTGGACGGATGTAAAAGTTTACAGCATTTCTCCATTGTGATCAACGATTTCATTTGAGATAAATACCGTACAGAAATAAATGATTTATTCAGTCTTCCTAGGCTACATCTGAAATCAGATGCTGACATTCGACAACTTCATCCTTCTTAAGAGCTTTGTATTATGTGGCAAGCATTATTTTTCTCAGTTTCACTTAATAATTTTGCGGCTCAAAGTAGCTCACAGTTTATTTGCTTATGCACCACTCAGGGCATACTTACGATATTAAAATAGTGAAGAGTGTACGGAAAGCAGCGAACTATGTTCTATGAAAGGACAGTCACAGTCACGTGCAAAAACTGTCGGTACAGTTGTGCTTCTGATGCTGAAATTAGAAGTCTCTCTCATTAGGGATTAACCTCTACGCTAGTTTTACTGTCAAGTATTGTAGATTTCACTGTGACCATGTTATAATACCCTGACATCTTTGTGCTCGATCTCAAGAAAGGATAATTACGGCATCAAGATACTACGACTTCAAAACATGCTACGTGCTTCTCTTCGTGGAGTAATCTCTAGATAGTTAAATACGTTCCCTTTTCATTGCGTGTTGCGTTGTTTCTACTTTATTGGTTACCATACGATAAAGAAACAAAATTGATTTTCCAGTGTCCTAGTCGGAACACATAAACTAAAATCTGTGCTGGACCACCCTTTCAGCAGTATGGATTACAGCCGCGTCTGAGGATTGAACGGTTGTTTGCAGGATCTGTTACTTTCCTACACGACTTGCCGTCATCATCTGTATGCGTCCCCTGGCTAGGACGTCCCACCACTCCCGTCGCTGACTGTGATATCAGATCTGGGGGATGCGTCGGGCCATCAACTTTGCGCCGCCATTCACGTACTTTCGGACACTTCGAGTTCGTTGCAACTTCAGGATTCCGCAAGGGAAGTGAGATATTTTATCCTTGCACGAAAGCAATCTAATCTTATTCATAGTTGACTTCAATATACTTAATAAAAAGCTCACACAAAGAAGTCTAGGGAACAAATTCAACCTTATTATAACTATTCACTTCATAAACTGCTGTTTGAAGCATTTATATGCGCACCAGAGAAATAGTGGGTATGAAATATTCATTGCTTTGGTATCCCTTCAGACTTCCTAGCTTGAGAGTACGTATAAAAGCAGATGCTCCAACTTTAGTTTACCTATAACTAACCTAACCTAACCTAACCCCTTACAAGCTATTTATGTAGACGTTGAAACCAAGCATTGAAAAGGACTTGTCAGAAGCAGAAACAGTTTCAAGCAAGGAACGACAAAAAGAAGAAAAATAAAAACGCGACGTTTATTATGGTGAAAAACAGAGTCAAAATAAATATTTAATTTCTGTTTTAAATTTGACAGTCGGAGGTTCCATCGCATACCACATGTCAAATACTGAAAAGTCATAATAAAAGAGTCCAGTTTTGCCAGACGAACTGTATTTGATTGAGAACATCTATGAAGCATAATAGATCAGTGTGACTACTAATCTACATGTTCCTCTGGTGCATATTAAGAACGCGTTATGAAAACACCACAGATTAAATGGCATTGTAATCAAATGAATTGCACCGATTTGTAGTAAATCTGACTAAATAACATTCCTTACCGTAAAAGAGATGGGTGTAAATTCACAGCATAAAGGAAGGAGGAAATGTGAAAAATGGGCTCAGATGACAAACATTTCGGAACAGCGAGCCAACACTGATAATGTACAAACAGAAAACATCTACTGGGGAATGAAAACGGAATTTTTTGAAATGAGTCATAAAAAGGCCGATACAGCAATTAAATAAGTAGAAATCTAGAGCAGTATAAACGTGCCTTGAGAATTTAAAAGTTCGTTTTAAGTAATAGAAAATCAAATGATAGTTTTGTCTAGAAAAGTTTATAACTTCTAAAATAGGGCTTTTAACTGATGGTTTGGAGTCAGAGATCAGTAGTCGAATAAAAATATTATTTCGAAACTTTTTGATGATTCTTCCTTGGAGGAAATAAGAAAACTTCATCTACCAACCATAGTTAAACCATAAATAATTCCACTGGATGGTAAAAGCTTGAAACTGAAGTATGTTGACTGATGTACAAGAAAAAACATGCGATGAGTCGGAAACGACTATCGAGATTATAACAGTACAAACACAAATAAGCACAAGTTATGGCGGTACGTGTCTACAGAAACATAATGTGGTTCACTAGGAAACAGCTAGTCTCATATCGCTGACACTCGATGGCGTCGAAATTGTGTTCAGTGTATTTAATATCCGAAGCGGCTAGTTTGTTGACGAGTGTATAGTGCTGTAACGGAAGCAATAACACTGGCGTATATATTTATTTTATTTATGTATTTATTTCAATTGGCAGTATTCTTCAATACACAGGTGACACTTCATAAATATAAAACTGGTTGGTATTATTGTGGATTGTTTGATGCAGCAACATTGAAAATTACATCAGATGTAATTGGGTGGTTGAGGAAGAAGCAAGTGTTCTTGTTCTTTTAGCTGTGTACTCTAACATAAAGCAGGCCAAAGATAGAAGTAGACCCTGCAGGGGTCTCAGGTACTATGACTGTTGAATACCAGAGTGACGACATCAAGAGTAAAACTTTACGTGGCAAAAGCCTGGCAGAAATCCACAGTGCGTATCGGCAATGTTGTAGCACAAAAACTGCGGGAGTACGGATGGGCAGTGTCTGCGGGTTCTCCCTACAGCCAGGATATTAGTCCATGAGACGTCGACTTGCGACTTGTTCCCGATGTTGAGAAAATCCATGCCTGGGCGTCGTTATCTTTCTCTGGAAGAGCTTTCTACCACCGTTACCCGATCCACTAGACAAATGAGCAGAAGTGGTGTTCTTGATGGTATAACAGAGCTTTCATGACGTTGGGATTCATTCGTAGAGGCTCGGAGACTATATTGTTGGACTGTAAAGGGATATTGAGAAAAAATGTAAGTAAAAAAATATTGTACATCATTTATGAAGTGTCCCTCGCAGTGTTATTCAATGATCTCTCAATGCTTGAATCAGCACCTTGTTTCACAAAGAATTCTTAGTACGGATTTAGTTGAAATTGCGTTTTTTGACAAACTATGATTCTCAGTTGAAGTGGTAATTGATACTTTTAGCACCCGATCTCCATTGGCAAAATGTGGTTGGTTTTACAATGACATTCTGTGCGTATTTTGGTATAAATCATACTGTTATAATGAGTTTCGTTCCCACAAATTCCTTGGTTCTTTTAAAAATATTTTCACAACATAAAAAAGCCTATAGAGTGTCTTCACCGAAAAATTCAACACGAAACACAAAGAAGTACAACAATCCTCCAATGGAAAACTTACATTTTCATGACTGGACTATCTAAGCACAGCATTATCAAGCTGCTCACCTACTGCACTCAGTGAACCGATACATGAGGTGTTTGTCAGTCGACTCAACATGAGCAAGCCTGTACACACTGCTGTGCATCACAGTCAGCGTACACCTAACACTGCCAGCAAAACAAACCCGTGACAGAACAGAGCAGTACTAACTTCACGCTTGAGGGCGAAGAGTAGAGTCAACGTAAAATACTGCCAGTGAATGCATCAAATTTGTTTCCACGCAAGACACACAGCCCAGTCGACATTTGGATTGTGGTACATACATTCTCAATGTAATACCTATACAAAGTTAAACGGGAGTAAATAGTCAAACGAAATACAATACAATGTAATGAACTACAGGAGATCTCGGGTCACTTATGTCAAAATGCTCAGGATATATCGCCGAGCAAGTTCCGAAAATTTATCGATGGAGTTCGGGTTCACACTATATAACTTCTGAGCCGTGCTGCAAGGTCGAATACTCGCGCCTGACTGGTGGGTATGTCTGTGTCACTGCGGTGTGAGGCTCTCTTTAGTTTGCTTAGAGAGAGCAGGCTAGGGCAGTGCGCGAGGAGAGGATTCTGGTGGTAACCGTTGAAAGAGGTAGCTGGCGGTTTGTTTTTTGCTCCGAGGTGCTCGGTTCGGAAGGACTCTGTCTGGAGGTCGCTGGGCGAGTAGGCAGAAACAGCATAAACACGCCAAGGAGGACCTTCCCGCACTCGGGACGCGCTGCGGCCAGAGGACGAGCAATCTGTGGCATTTTCTGTTTTCCAGATTTACCTGGTCTGTTCAGGTCACTGTGATGAAGGGGTTGTGTACCAAACTTCTTTTAGGGTGCATTTTCATAGGAAAAACTTAGTTACTGTTGGACTATGTTCAGGGCTCCTGTTTTTTCATGTTTTGCACTTCCTTAAGGATTTTGTTCTGCAAGTATACTAGTCGTTTAGGTCTTTGTTCTATGGTTTCTGAATCTAATGAATATGTGTTGAGTGAATTATCTAATGAAGAGGCACAACACGTGTTGCAATTATCTCGTGAATTTTCTCACTTTAACCAACAGATTAGGTACGACTTATAAAATACAGGGTATTTCGAAAGTGCATTCCAGTCTTTGTCCAGCTAGTGGCCTCTTTGAACGCCTTGCGTCAGAGAGGCTTCGAGTTTAAGTGACGGAAACCCAGCAGGCGGCCTTCGATAGTTTGCTCCCTTGCTGGCTGTCCCTGATTTTGACCTCCCATTTACTGTACAATCTGATGTCTCCAACTGTGGAGTAGCAGCAGTACTACTCCAAAAGCTTCACGTTCCCTGACTCTTGTCGAAGTTAAGTATTCCATGTATGAGTTGGAGGCACTCTTGATCCTGTTCGTCGTCGAAAAATTTAAGCTATTTCTTGAGCACCAAGAATTTGGACTTGAAAATGACAACTAAGCCCTTACCTGGGTTGTGGCTAGTCCACATAAGATCGGCGGAATATTTTCGTTCTTTGGTCAGCCAAAGTTATTGGTCAGTGACAGTTCTCCTGCTTTTGCTTCTCGGAAATTTCGACGGTTTTGCTTTCGGCATGGCGTCACCCATGTGACAACTATGCAGTATTACCCTAAACCTTCTTTTGCCGAAAGACGTAATGGAAACTTAAAGGCCACGTTGATCATTTTCGACGCCGAGGCGCAAAACAAATAGGAGCTTTCCTTGCCACGGATGAATTTTGCTTTCAACACAGGCCACCCTCTCTGCTTTTCGCTCACCTGATTAACTTCCAGCTTGGCAACTTATAAGACATTGTGGATTTACTCCTCGATAAAACAACACCTACTGTTGTTCAAGAGTCCGCAGCTCGTGGTCGTCCGGTAGCGTTCTCGCTTCCCGCGCCCGGGTTCCCGGATTCGATTCCCGGCGGGGTCAGGGATTTTGTCTGCCTCGTGATGACTGGGTGTTGGGTGATGTCCTTAGGTTAGGTTTAAGTAGTTCTAAGTTCTAGGGGACTGATGACCATAGTGCTCAGAGCCATTTGAACCATTTTTGTTGTTCAAGATAATTCGCAAAGGCCAAAGAGGAACACTGAAAGAGCCCATAAGTGGGAGGCAGAGCGGTATAGCCGCAGGCGTGGATCCCATAACTTTAAGGAACACATACCGTTTCTGTTGAAAACTTTGAGGGAGAAAGCAGGAAGGTGTGATATCAAGAAAGTTAGCGCCACGCTTCGTGAGCCCTTGGCGCGTTTTGTGGGTAGCTTGCACGTCCAAAACGAATGGATGGGATAGGTCCAGAGAGTACATGTTAGCTAAGTCAAAAGTGATAGGCCCAACGGACCAAGGCTTGTTGACCAATCTCACCCTGGTGGGAGAGGGAGGCTGAACGATGCTGCAAGGTCGATATCTGGTGCCCTACTCGCAAGTATGTCTGTGGTTCAAATGGCTCTAAGCACTATGGGACTTAACATCTCAGGTCATCAGTCCCCTAGAACTTAGAACTACTTAAATGTAACTAACCTAAGGACATCACACACATCAATGCCCGAGGCAGGTTTCGATTTTGTGACCGTAGTAGCAGCGCTGGATGTCTGTGGTGCTACGATGTGAGGCTCTCTTTGGTTTGCTTAGAGAGAGCAGGCTGGGGCAGCGAGCGGGGAGTGATTTCTGGTGGTAACCGCTGAAAGATGTCGCTGGCAGTTTGTTTTGACTCCAAGGCGCTCGGTAGGGAAGGACTCTGTTTGGAGCTCGCTGGGCGTGTAAGGAGAAGCAGCATAAATACACCAAGGGGGACGTTCCTGCACTGAGAATGCACCGTGACCAGAAGACGTGCGGCCTGTCATCCCCATCCGGCGGGCGGGTCGCCAAATGTGGCGCCGAATGTAATAAGACCTGCCCTGTAAGGGGCCTCCCGGCCATTGACGCCAAACGCTCATTTCCATATCCGAAGCACGAAGCCTTATTTGTGCTGGACGTCTTAAGACCGCCTGAGCGCCGTAATTATCCTCATGCGTTGGTGGTTTCACTCAGTCCTGAGCTGTGGAGAGTTTAGCGCTGTTCTTGAAATATTACACTACACCTTGCCCGTTTACCCTGCTGCGGTGCATCACTTTCTTCTATATATCGGCTCGTAACCGTATTGCTTATTTAGATCTAGCAACACTATGCTCAGCCGCCCTCTGGGATGTGATTTGTTTTTTCTTTTGGCTTCTATTTCCAAGTGTTTCTGCTTTAGTGTCTTCATCTGTAATTGGGCTTTATATGTTATTACGTTTGGGCTAGTGTACCCATTGTAAATTCTTTTAAGGCATTTTTTCCGTACCGAGCGCCTCGTAGCCAAAACAAACCGCCAGCTGCCTCTTTCAACGGCTACCACCACAATCCTCCTCTCGCGCACTGCCCTAGCCTGCTCTCTGTAAGCAAACCAAAGAGAGCCTCACATCGCAGCACCACAGACATACCCACCGGTCATGGGCGAGGTATCGACCTGGCAGCACGGTTCAGAAGTTATATAGTGTGAACCCGAACTCCATCGATACATTTTCGGAGCTTGTTCAACGATATATCCTGAGCACTTTGATGTAAGTCATCCGAGATCTCCGGTAGTTCATTACATTGTATTGTATCTCGTTTGACTACTTACTCCCGTTCCACTTTGTACATGTATTACATTGAAAATATATGTACCATAATCCAAATGTCAACTAGGCTGTGTGTCTTGTATGGAAACAAATTTGCTACATTCACTGGCGGTATTTTACGCTCTCAAGCATGAAGTTAGTAGTGCTCGGTTCTGTCACGGGTTTGTTTTGCTGGCAGTGGTAGGTGTCTGTTAACTGCGATGCACAGCAGTGTGTAGAGGTTTGCTGATGTTGAGTCGAGTGACAAGCACCTCACGTATCAGTTCACTGAGTGCAGTAGGTGAGCAGCTTGATAATGCTGTGCTTAGATACCCCAGTCATGACAAAGTAAGTTTTCCTTTGGAGGATTGTTGTATTTCTCTGTGTTTTGTGTTGAATTTTTCGGTGACGTCACATTATAGGCTTTTGGTATTTCATGTTTGAATTTGTTAAAAGTTGCAACCTCTCTCGAAACATTCCCTTCTTTTAATTACGTCAAAATGGCGGCTGTAATTCCCGTTTCTTGCTTGCTTGAAGAATTTTGGTGTGTTACAGATGTCAGTCATAATGTGGTTCTTCACATCAGCCTTGGCGTATGCCTCCGCGGCCTGGGTGGACCTTGTTCGTGCCTGTTTCCGTTGACGTGTCAGCTGGGAGCCTTGACCGGTTTTAGCACACGCTGTTGTCGATCACACCTAACAGGCACCACTTCTGTCTGAATTCTGTCAGTTATATTTGGTATTTTTATCTTTTACCGTTGGTAAAATTTACTATTGTGTGTTTTTTTCTTATCTGTTTATTAGGATAGTTGGACAAAACTTAAGCCTTTCTCGAAAGAACACCCCAATTCTGTTACCAATCTTGTTCGTTTTAATGGTTCTGTTTTACTTTCTTCCTAATGAAATAATAATCCCTAGTTAAAATCACTTTAATTCACAATAACTATCTGGTACTCAACTTTCAGTTGTAATAATAATACCCAATAAATTAAAAAATACTCGTATTTTGAAAGAACAATGCTCAGTCCCCCCCCCCCCCCCCCATTCTAACCCGTTGGTCCAGACATTCTTAATGTGTTCAGCCAAGCACACGGAGTGATTTCGTAGTGATACGCTACAACTTCTATAATGATATCCAAGTAGCCGAAGTGTTATATCGACATCTAAATGTTGACTAAAATTTAATCTCTTTGTGTGTTGTTGCCGATAATTTTAGTACGGTATCCAGTATATCACAGAGACGAGGCTGATACGCCTACAGCTGTTTTTATGTCTTTTCTGGGTAGTACAATAATTACACTTCGCAATATTGAGGGATATCTTGCACCGAAAATATCGCAATGTATTTTCCAGTTCCTTTTGTATTACTCCACTTCCAGATGTAGCTGTTTCTTGTGAAACCAGCTGACTTTTTACTCTTCACAGCTCGAACATTTCTATGCTCTTGATATGGCAGTACTTCTACGTCTACATCTACAGTATAATCTACAAATCACTGTGAAGGGCGTGGTGACCTTTTTCATATACGCTCAACATCCTCTGTTAGTCTTATTTAGTTTTGATTTTATCACCCGAATATCTGACTTCCTAATAATGAGTCATAAGGATGTTTTCGAAATATCGTAAACTGTATCAGCTACCTTAACCAGTATGTTAGTATGATGTTTTGTGTGCTCACTGTACGCACTTGTTGCTGGCTCATCTGTAACATTGGGATTTCATCAACTCGTGCTATATTAATGAGGCCATCAGGTTTCCCATGGTCAGTAAACCCTGATTTATCAGTGACACCTGCAAAGATTTCAGTCGCAGTTTTGGTTACTTGTTATTAATGTTACTATCGATCAAACAGGACACTAGATCACAGGACAGCTGCACGCATCGTGCGGACTCTCTCTGCATGATTAATGTGCTGCAACTGGATCTGGCAGAGGCGGGTGCCGGGGAATGAAGAATAGATGGGTGCTCAGACAGAAAGTAGAAATAATCATAAGTACGCGTAATCTGAGTAGCACTTTATTTAATTTCAATTCAGCAAGTCCAGTTGAATTACAGAAATCCGTTAGTCAGAGACCAGTCGTCATAAGCAATCAAAATCTAGAGAATTAGGCTGGTAGATGTCAGTGACAATTAGGCTGCTAATTCACTCGAGGAACTCTGCTATCAAACTGCGGCGAGATCGGTGCCGCGTCTGCCTTAAGCCGTCTGGGTTCACGGTACTGCCGCAACTTTGAATGTTTCTCTTTTTATTTGGTAAGAAAAGCTGTTTTTAATTGCGCGAAATCCACTTTTCGACCCCTCATTTAAATATGAGAATAATTTCAGTACATATACTATCATAGTTTGATACAGTTTTATGAGATGTATCCGTAGACTCTTCGTTTGTTGCAATGGCATAATGCATTGCGAGATATTCACTTTTAAAGTTCAGGAATTATTTATGACATTTAGCTTAGAATATCTTATAAGGTAAGGCGGCTATAGAACGCACGTCTTTAGAAGCGTAATTGCCCATTCTTTATGCTTCAAATGAGCCTACTGGCTCTTCAGTGATACATATGGTTCAATATTTATTCATTTCAGGGTAAGATTTAATTTTGCACTGGACGCAAAAAGCGGACATGAGAAACGAGCAGCCATTGTGCTGCACAACTGACGGATTTTCCCGGTCAAGCGTTCACGTTAGCGGCCAGTTGAACTTCAGAGACAACCTCATCTGTGAAGTACAGTATGAAACTGGCCGTTCACGTGCTCCAAGCGAGCTGATTTCAGCTGTCAACACGTATATGACCCGTTCTTAGCCAACGCCTCTGCTACGCGGTCACGTGTTTGTGACTGAATAACGTGTCTCTTCCCTTTACAATGGCTGTCATGTTACAACTACAAGCAAAGTCATTAAGATTCAGTATGTATGAAGTAGTACCACAACCAACAAGCAAACCTAGCACTGCAAAAGACAGTCATCCTCTTGAAGCATTAAAGTTAGGTAAGAGCCGCGCGGGATTAGCCGAGCGCTCTTAGGAGCTGCAGTCACGGACTGTGCGGCTGGTCCCGGCGGAAGTTCGAGTCCTCCCTCGGTCATGGGTGTGTGTCTTTGTCCTTAGGATAATTTAGGTTAAGTAGTGTGTAAGCTTAGGGACTGATGACCTTAGCAGTTAAGTCCCATAAGATTACACACACATTTGATTTTTGAAAGTTAGGTAAGTAAGTGGAACTACCTATCCGTGTGTCTATGTGGTACTACGATGTGTGCTTTATGTGTGAGTATAGTTTTAGGAATGAATTTCATAGAAAAACGTAAGGCGAACAATTCTCGCAGAGACAAATTTCCGAAATGTGAACCAAAAAAACAAAGTTGAAAAACAAATTTATAAACGGGAAGAAATTCCAAGCGTAAGAACTCACTGAATGGCACCATTTGCCTTTAAAGGACGATTTGTTAAAGAAAGAAGAAAGAGTTCAGCAGTAATGCAATATATAATAACAATGGGTTGAAAACGACGAAAGCTCAGTAATTTTATAGCAAATCAAAATGGACACACTGAAGTCGAGCCGATACTCCTACACGTATAGCAATACCGTAATGATCGACATTGTAAGGTTGTAAGAATACAAGTATGTGCCTTAACTTCTATTACCGTTTTCGTTCTGGCACTACTTCGTTTAGCATGCATCTATGTTTGGAGGAAAACTTCCCACCCACTTGAACTCAAAAGTGAATCAGTTGCCAGTAGACTGAGTTAAAGCAGGAAAATAGTGATTACGAAGTAACAATTAGTTATTTACTCAGCCATTGAACGTTGTGGATTAAGCTCAACTAGTATATGGAAAAAAATACTGTATATATCTATCATATCGTAACGTGTGTCAATCCGTTTTAGAATCGCCATGAAATGTGATCTAGAATAACAGATCTTCCAATGGAGGGAGACAGGTCGCGTGGCAGCTGGTTCGCCTGGCATGGCTAAATAAAAGTAAGGGCGCCGCACATGGATTAATACAAGGAGCGCCGTGGAAGCAGTTCGGGCAGAGGCTGGCCGGGAGCAGGTACTTCAGGGCAGAGCTGCTGATACTGCAAGTAATGCTGCTGTAGTGTCGGGGCCGTTACCACGTGCTGAAGTTCAGACAGCGACGCTAGAGTCGCACTGTAATTGGCACAGCAGAAAGTCAGAAGCCACTGAGGCGTTGCTGAGCTGATTTCTGCACGACCGAGCCGTCGTTCTGCAGCGACTTACACGATAGGAAACGATGCCTTGGCAAAAGAGAAAGAGGCCAACCCCGTATAAATACTACTCATTTTAAACAAGTGTCATACAGCTGCCGCCAGGAAGCAACTACGAGGACAGGTCCAGACCAGCCTACTACTCCAAGGAGCTGCGGTCACGAGCTTCTGGTGTGCTGCCGAAGGAAGCTGAAGTCCACGGTTTGAGCCTCGGCCATCTACGAGGTGCATTCAAGTTCTGAGGCCTCCGATTTTTTTTCTCCGGACTGGAAAGAGATAGAAACATGCGCATTGTTTTAAAATGAGGCCGCGTTCATCGTCAATATGTCCCAGAGATGGAAGCACCGTACGGCAGATGGAATTTTACCGCCAGCGGCGAGAATGAGAACTGTTTTAAATACTTAAAATGGCGAAGTTTTCCTTACTTGAACAACGTACAATCATTCGTTTTCTGAATTAGCGTGGTGTGAAACCAATTGAAATTCATCGACAGTTGAAGGAGACATGTGGTAATGGAGTTATGGATGTGTCGAAAGTGCGTTCGTGGGTGCGACAGTTTAATGAAGGCAGAACATCGTGTGACAACATACCGAAACAACCTCGGGCTCGCACAAGCCGGTCTGATGACATGATCGAGAAAGTGGACAGAATTGTTTTGGGGGATCGCCGAATGACAGTTGAACAGATCGCCTCCAGAATTGGCATTTCTGTGGGTTCTGTGCACACAATCCTGCATGATGACCTGAAAATGCGAAAAGTGTCACCCAGGTGGGTGCCACGAATGCTGACGGACGACCAAATGGCTGCCCGTGTGGCATCTTGCCAAGCAATGTTGACGCGCAACGACAGCATGAATGGGACTTTCTTTTCGTCGGTTGTGACAATGGATGAGACGTGGATGCCATTTTTCAATCCAGAAACAAAGCGCCAGTCAGCTCAATGGAAGCACACAGATTCACCGCCACCAAAATTATTTCGGGTAACCGCCAGTGCTGAAAAAATGATGGTGTCAATGTTCTGGGACAGCGAGGGCGTAATCCTTACCCATTGCGTTCCAAAGGGCCCTACGGTAATAGGTGCATCCTACGAAAATGTTTTGAAGAACAACTTCCTCCCTGCACTGCAACAAAAACGTCCGGGAAGCGCTGTTTCACCAAGACAATGCACCCGCACATCGAGCTAACGTTACGCAACAGTTTCTTCGTGATAACAACTTTGAAGTGATTCCTCATGCTCCCTACTCACCTGGCTCCTAGTGACTTTTGGGTTTTTCCAACAATGAAAGACACTCTCCGTGGCCGCACATTCACCAGCCGTGCTGCTATTGCCTCAGCGATTTTCCAGTGGTCAAAACAGACTCCTAAAGAAGCCTTCGCCGCTGCCATGCAATCATGGCGTCAGCGTTGTGAAAAACGTGTACGTCTGCAGGGCGATTACGTCGAGAAGTAACGCCAGTTTCATCGATTTCGGGTGAGTAGTTAATTAGAAAAAAAAATCGGAGGCCTTAGAACTTGAATGCACCTCGTAGATGCCCAGCCACCATCGCCTGTGCGGACATATCCTGTTGATCACCGCCCCATGCAGGCAAACGCTGTAGTTGTTCGCCGTCGCGGGTGCGGGGACTCATCACAACTGTGAGCGCCGCCGTTCGCTCTGTGTCCACGGTTTGATTCTGCACGCTCTGGTACACCCCGCCCCAAGATGTGTACCTCCGTGCTTAGTCTTCGCGGCCGCCTTCACCGGCCGCCCCTGCCGGCCTGAGTCAGCCCCCCTACTGATTCGCCGGATGCTGTACGTTGTCAGAGACGGCAGTCCGCTGCTGAGCGAAGCACGCTGTCACAAGCTGAGGCCAGCCTGCAACTTTGGTGCGTTAGTCACCTTCAGGACTGTCACGACTGTCATACAATAAAACGAAGGCGTAAGAAAAGTGTTTTGCCCGCATCTCGTGGTCGTGCGGTAACGTTCTCGCTTCCCACGCCCGGGTTCCCGGGTTCGATTCCCGGCGGGGTCAGGGATTTTCTCTGCCTCGTGATGGCTGGGTGTTGTGTGCTGTCCTTAGGTTAGTTAGGTTTAAGTAGTTCTAAGTTCTAGGGGAATTATGCCCACAGCAGTTGAGTCCCATAGTGCTCAGAGCCATTTTGAAGAAAAGTGTTTTCATGACGGAACGTTGGACAACATCTTGACATCTACCAGCCAAACCACAGCAAACACACCAAGGCTGATAGCTCCACCACGCTTTCTGCTCCGCTACCCACCAGAGAGATCATTCTCCCTGACCTCTACAACGTTGCTATAGTTTTAATGGTTATCAGTGTACAAACAGCAAACATTATCAGTTGTTCTTCCGGTATTTATTTCTTCTGACTAAGAGTAGCTTCATCTGTTCACTTGGAATATCTGTACGTGTTTCAGTTCACTCCGTATTTGTGCACACCCAGAGGAGTTCGTACTTTATGTGATGTACCAATGACTTATTTCAATACCATAGTCAGAGTCGAAGTCAGTCCTGGACAAGATCGTAGGTCAGGTCGTTGGTCTTACTCCATCTTGTGTGGCTGTATCGTGCTCTCGTGTCTGTGCTGTCGTCGGTGAGTGAAGGCTGAAAGGAAGTGAGAGGGTATGAAATGCTGTCGTCTCGAACTGCGCCAAGGAAGTCACCAAGCAGATGGTTTCCGTATTTAACGAGTGCCGTTGTTGCAACGTTTGATGTCTTGGAACTTCAACGACCACTTCACCAATTTCTAGCGATGAAAAATTATTTTTGCAACAGGATTCAATACGGTTATTTCTAGATGAAGTTTCATCGAGCTAGTGTATGTTAACGTCTTCGCCTAAGAAGGCGAGTGACTGTTCTGTATGATTAGTGAAATATGAGTTCCCTCTCTAGGGACTTGGTCACTTTGTAATTTCTTACATACAAGCTAAACTATCAGATGAATGAAGCTTGAACCGAATCAAATAAACACGTGAGACACTTACTTGAGTCAGTTTACAAATATTTGGGTAAAAGCGTCCACAGGAAATGAGTCAAAAGCAGCAAGAAAGACGGAAGAGCTTCTCACTTTGAAGAAACAACCATCAAGCAGTAGGCACGTGGATATGGGATGTGGTCAACGCTAACGGTTGACATTTACGGCGGGGAGAGTACTGTGGGCGTGGTGCCGTACATTATCGATACCAGGCAAACGCATCCCGAGGTTGGCTGTAAACCACGTGACGGTCTCACTAACCCGCGGCCGGTCTGAAGCCAACATCCTGCTGTACGTGCGAGCAGCGCCGCTACCCAGACCGCTTAAGGCAGACGCACCACCGATCTCGCCGCAGTTTGATAGTGGAGTTCCTCGAGTGAATTAGGAGCCTAATTCAAACTGAGATATATATAGGAAATTATTTAATGTATGATTTAAATTGTTTCTTAGTATTTACACTTTCAAATCGGAAAATGGAGAAAAAGTATAGAAATTATTGTTTATAAATGAACTGTGATAATTAATAGACAATTAATAACAACTAAATATTTCTCGAAAAATTTTCGTGTGAACTGATGTAACGTTAAAATTAAGAATTTCAGAAATTTTCATTTTCAGTACGTTAACTGACCGAGGTTTCCTGGGTAAACAAAGGCATTTTTGAGGGATCTGACGTTGCTGAGGCGGTCAGGCTGTGTTAGTCTGTGTTTCGAGAAAGTTTTATCTGATGAGCGATGAAATTGAAGTTAATTCACGTGTTTTAGTTATACATAGTTCCTACTTGCAGCAATAGAAATTTTTTAGGCATCTGATTGAGTTGTTATTTTTCGGGTTCTGTATGATATAAGCCGCATTTACGTTTCAGTATGTAGCCATTGTGGAATTTATAATTTGAAATACTGTTAAACGGTTTTATAAAGATAGCTCATGCATTTACTCGTGGTTTATTCAACCGCCTCCAAGATCATAATAAACTCTGCCAATCTATGAAATTAATACTAACAAAGAGATAGAGGGGCTGGCCAGTACTTACCTCAGCTCAGTACAGCCGATAGATACACACAAAACAAAACCGAAAATTTATGTTCCTAGCTTTCGGAACAAATGTTCCTTCATCAGGGAGGAGAGAGGGGAAAGAAAGGGAAGAAGGGAAAGGAGATTCAGTTACTCACAACCCAGGTTATGAAGCAACAGGGAAAGGAAAATAGGGAGGGTAGCAAGGATGGATGCATGGTTGTCAGAGGGAAGCCAAAGATATTCTACTGTAAGTACTGTGCCAGCTTCAAACCAAAGAGGATGCATACAGAAGTAAAGAGGTATATAGTATAAAGATAAACACAACTATGCAGGATGAAAAGATGCGTGAATGGCTAAGAGGAAAGGGAAAGAGGAGAAGACTGAAGAGTAAATGGGAGTGAGGTTGTTTAACGTAGGTTCAGTCCAGGGGGATGGCGGGATGAAAGGATGTGTTGGAGTGCAAGTTCCCATCTCCGCAGTTCAGAGGGACTGGTGTTGGGTGGGAGAAGCCAAATGGCACATACGGTGTAGCAGGTTCCTAGGTCCCTAGAATTATGCTGGAGGGCATGCTCCGCTACTGGGTATTGGGCATCTCCTAGGCGGACAGTTCGTCTGTGTCCGTTCATGCGCTCAGCCAGTTTAGTTGTCATGCCGATGTAAAAGGCTGTGCAGTGCAGGCATGTCAGTTGATAAATGACATGTGTAGTTTCACATGTGGACCTGCCTTGAATTGTGTACGTTTTACCAGTAGCGGGGCTGGAGTAAGTGGTTGTGGGGGGTTGCATGGGGCAGGTTTTGCAGCGGGGTCGGTTACAGGGGTAGGAACCGCTGGGTAGAGAAGGTAGTCTGGGAATATTGTAGGGTTTAACAAGGATGTTACGGAGGTTAGCTCCAACAGCTCCTATCTCTCTTCAAAGTCCTCCACCTCTCAAACCCTTGCTTGGAGAACACACTCAAGAACATCATCCTAGAAGCCAGCTGCAAACTTGAGTTCCATGCCACACAACACCTGAAAAAACTATCCACAGTGCTAGTGCAACACCTAAGAAGTGGGGTCCCTCTCGCTATCCCTCACAAACACCAACCACAACAGAACCTTCAACAAACCCCCCTCATAGCCAACAAACCTAGCCTAGCCACCCTACTCAATCTCCCCATCCCAGCACATACCCCACACAGACCAAATCTCAACTATAATCACAGTCAAATGGCACATATCGCCAGTTCCAATTCAGTCCTAAACCTCTCATCCAGATCCCTCTCTCCTCCAGAGACATCTGTTCTGTCAAAAGGCTTAACCTTTAGCCCCACGCCTAAATTCAACCACACTGCCCTGGTTAAAGATCTCCTCTCATTCACCTGGAACCTCAACTGGAAATACCACTTCACTACCCAAACACAGCCCCCAAATACTAGACCCAGTGTTGAACCCTGTCTAGAACAGTTCCGACTGCCTTCTCAAAGGGATCCTCCTCCCCTCCCCCAAAACCATCCCTTGCAGACATTTCAGGAATTCCTCACATCCAGTGTTGCCTCCCAGTCCTTCTTGAAGAACATCCCAACAACCCCCAACATCACCCCAGCTGAATCCCGTGCCATTAAGGAGCTGAAAATAGACCGCTCTATTGTCATCCTCCCGGCGGATAAAGGCTCCACAACTGTCGTACTTGACCGTGTGGAGTATGTGGCAGAAGGACTGCGTCAGCTCTCCGACACCTCAACCTACAAAGCTGTTACCCAGGATCCCATTCCCTCCATCCAGACTGAGCTGCAAAAAATCCTAAGAATCCAAGGTCCCTCACAAGGCCTCACAATGGCTTCCATAGAATTACTCACTCCACCTGAGCCACGTACCCCTACCTTCTACCTATTACCCAAAATCCACAAAGAGAACCATCCTGGCCGTCCCATTGTAGCAGGCTTCAAAGCCCCAACCGAACGTATCTCAGCTCTGGTAGACCATCACCTCCAACCTATCACCCGCAGACTCCCATCCTACATCAAAGACACACCATTTCCTAGAACGCCTCAAATCCATTCCCACTCTTCTCCCACCTGAAACCTTTCTTGTCACCATAGATGCTACATCCCTTTACACAAACATCCCACATACCCATGGTCTCTCTGCCCTTGAGCACTACCTCTCCCAACGCCCACCCGAAGATCTTCCAAAAACCTCGTTCCTCATCACACTTACCAATTTCATCCTCACCCATAATTACTTCACTGTTGAAGGCCAGACCTACAAACAAATCAGGGGAACGGCCATGGGAACCAGGATGGCTCCGTCCTATGCCAACCTCTTCATGGGCCGCATGGAGGAGGCTTTCCTGAAGACCCAACAGCTGCTTCCCCTGGCCTGGTATAGGTTTATAGATGACATCTTTGTGGTCTGGACTCATGGTGAAGAAACACTCCTTAATTTCCTCCATAACCTCAACTCCTTTTCGAATCTGAATTTCACCTGGTCCTTCTCCAAAACCCAAGCCACCTTCCTGGATGTTGACCTTCATCTTGTTGAAGCTCACATCCACACCTCTGTCCATATCAAACCCACAAACAAACAACAGTACCTTCACTTTGATAGCTGCCATCCATTCCACATCAAACGCTCCCTTCCCTACAGCCTAGGTATTCGTGGCAAACGTATCTGCTCCAGTGATGAATCCCTCAACAATTACACCAATAACCTGACCAGTGCTTTCCTCTCCCGCAACTATCCTGCAGACCTTGTCCACAAACAGATCTCTCGAGCAATACATTCCTCCCCGTCCAACAACAATGTTCCTACCCCCAGACCACACAGAAGCGTCCCCCTTGTCACCCAATATTATCTTGGCCTCGAAAACATCAACAAATTACTCCGCCAGGGATATGATTTTCTCAAGTCAACCCCTGAAATGAGATCATCCCTTGACAAAATTCTCCCCACACCACCCAGAGTTTCCTTTCGTCGGCCCCCTAACCTCCGTAACATCCTTGTTAAACCCTACAATATTCCCAGACTACCTTCTCTACCCAGCGGTTCCTACCCCTGTAACCGACCCCGCTGCAAAACCTGCCCCATGCAACCCCCCACAACAACTTACTCCAGCCCCGCTACTGGTAAAACGTACACAATTCAAGGCAGGTCCACATGTGAAACTACACATGTCATTTATCAACTGACATGCCTGCACTGCACAGCCTTTTACATCGGCATGACAACAACTAAACTGGCTGAGCGCATGAACGGACACAGCCGGCCGAAGTGGCCGTGCGGTTAAAGGCGCTGCAGTCTGGAACCGCAAGACCGCTACGGTCGCAGGTTCGAATCCTGCCTCGGGCATGGATGTTTGTGATGTCCTTAGGTTAGTTAGGTTTAACTAGTTCTAAGTTCTAGGGGACTAATGACCTCAGCAGTTGAGTCCCATAGTGCTCAGAGCCATTTTTTTTGAACGGACACAGACGAACTGTCCGCCTAGGAGATGCCCAATACCCAGTAGCGGAGCATGCCCTCCAGCATAATTCTAGGGACCTAGGAACCTGCTACACCGTATGTGCCATTTGGCTTCTCCCACCCAACACCAGTCCCTCTGAACTGCGGAGATGGGAACTTGCACTCCAACACATCCTTTCATCCCGCCATCCCCCTGGACTGAACCTACGTTAAACAACCTCACTCCCATTTACTCTTCAGTCTTCTCCTCTTTCCCTTTCCTCTTAGCCATTCACGCATCTTTTCATCCTGCATAGTTGTGTTTATCTTTATACTATATACCTCTTTACTTCTGTATGCATCCTCTTTGGTTTGAAGCTGGCACAGTACTTACAGTAGAATATCTTTGGCTTCCCTCTGACAACCATGCCTCCATCCTTGCTACCCTCCCTATTTTCCTTTCCCTGTTGCTTCATAACCTGGGTTGTGAGTAACTGAATCTCCTTTCCCTTCTTCCCTTTCTTTCCCCTCTCTCCTCCCTGATGAAGGAACATTTGTTCCGAAAGCTAGGAACATAAATTTTCGGTTTTGTTTTGTGTGTATCTATCGGCTGTACTGAGCTGAGGTAAGTACTGGCCAGCCCCTCTATCTCTTTGTTAGTATTTGTTTCACATCTCTATATGAGATTTTCCATTAATCATTTAAACTATGAAATTAATTTATTGTGAACTGTGACTCTCGATATTTCTATATTATTGTTGGAAATAAACTAGGATTTCTGAAACTTTAAAATATACGTGAGTGCATACATGACTTTTTCACAGCAAATCCTGCCTGTGTGTATATTAAATACTTTTGTGGAACGCTGGGTACACTGCGACGATGTGAGTTCGTGCTCCATAGGCGAAACGTAGCCAAATAGTAAACAGCCACATTTTCGGGTGCCGATTGAAGTTCTTGTGCTGTGTAATGTGTGGATAAAGCTTTTCATGCAATAGCACGTGGGGGCTCCGAACTGATATACAACTTTTGAACAGTTTAGAACTTTGATTCTCAAAGAGTTGACGACATAGATTGTATTTAATTTCGTCGTCCACGGACATGCGCATTCCCATGCAACCAGTACGGTCGCATTTGTGGGCTTGTTTCCGGGATGATTCAGAGTGAAAAGATTCCGGAGGCAGTGCAGGAATGTATCCTGTGGAACAGTGCCTCGACGTAGAACACTTTCATCGAACATCGCTTAACGCCAGCGCGCCGAGACCGCGGCCGCGCCGCCGAACTATCGGTCGTTGCAGGCGCGACCGCCGCCAGCGCTACACAGCGAAGCCGTGCGACGCGCCAGATGCCGAGACCGCCTGCTGCAACCAGAGGCCCGCCGGCAAGCCATTCCACTCTCCACTGCAACAGCAGCATAGCAGTGCAGCACTCGTCAGCAGCAGTAGCATAGTCAAGGTCACAAGTGCTGCAGGAGGCGCAGTTTCGTTTGTAATTTCAGCTTCCGTGCCAGCCAGAGTGATGGAGCGCGAGATTGGGAAGTCAAAAAGTCACCGACTGATTGTGAATCAACAGCATGTGGAGGCGAGAATAGTCCACAGAGATAAGAAAAAGTAGAGGATACAACCATGATGGACCTGCTTAGGTCACTGATGAGCGACATAGGATATATGAGAACGGATATGGACAATATGGATAGTTCTGTGGAGAGTTCAGAAGAAGAACTGTGTGTAAAATTGAGGGATTAACCAGTCAAGTGGAGGATTTATCGGTAAAGTTTTGGGAGGTCGAAAACAATGTGTTTGATAGAGTTGAGGCTGCTTTGAAGGTTGAGACTGGTTCAGGCAGGCAGTTTGTAACACAAGGGATGAGCAGACAACGCAAGCTCTTGTTGACGTAGACAGAAAAATTGTGGCTACCTGTGACGACACTAATACTTTATCGATGGGTGAATTGGGAGGGATATCTGCCAATCTGAGAAAAGAAATGGAGAATTTAGCTTCTCTTAATAGTAATCAAATTAGAAAGGTAAATGATGGGATAAATAATTTAGAATTATGTGGTGCATCTGGAAATGTGGGGTGCCTTGTGATATAGGCACCCAGTGGTAAAACTTTTTCAGGGGAGAGTAAGCAGCATGTCGTAGATTTTCTTTCAGCATTCAGAGACAGTTTCATACGGAGATATATGATAACAATTAAACTAATTTGTTAAAAGATTGTTCGATGGGCAAATAAATTTGCTGAATAGTTCACTTCATGTGACGTGTTCAAAAAAATGATTTTAAACAGATACTGGAGCTAAGCAAAGCAGAGTAGGCTACAGGATGAATTTCTAAATGGACCACTGTATAAGAGTGGTAAATATTCAACGAGAGAGTTTTGAAAAAATTAAGGAAGTTAATACATTTAGACAGACCGTTGGGAGTGTTAACTGCAATATCTACTTTAAGAAGTACATTATCAGAGTACTTGCAGTGGGAAGTTATACACTGTCCCACTAATTCAGTTGAGCACATTTTGGATTTCACTGAAAGGACTGATCAGGCTATATGCTATAAACCAGGCTCAGAGGGAGCGTGGAGAGAAAAGGAACAGTATGAATTGGGGTAGCAATTGCCAAAAGTCAAACAGGGGTAGAAACCAAAATGAAAAGTGGAGGGAGAACAGAAATGGAAATAGAAACCAAAATGAAAATTGAGGAGAAAACAGAGGAACGTACAGCGATGAAAATAGGAACCAAAGGGGTCCAAGGGGGATGAATACAAGAATGAGCAAAGGCCAGAGCAGAAATACAGAAATAGGAGAGGGGAGATAAATAATAGAGGGCAACAGGAACAGAATTCTTATACTAGGATACGCTCCAGCTGGGACAAGACGCACTGGCAGAAATAGGACCAGGTAACAGGAAAATAACTATAGGAAAAATAATGGAAGGTTTCTGTAATCCTCTTACATAAGGCAGGAAAGGAAAATGAAACGTGGAAAGATGGATCCACGATAATTTCATCACTTTTCCTTTGGCTGTTCACATTTATTTGTATAACACATTCCACTAATAAATGAAATGCAGTGTTAATTATGTCAAAGAATGAGCAACAGGACTATTATTTTACAAATAATTGGTTTAAGCCACTGATCAAAGGCAAGCAAGAAATCAGTAATAAATACGAAATTGTGAGATAATAAGATAAGACATTTCTTATCTAAAGAAGTTTGGCTTCAGAATAATTTAAAGAATTACTCTCCAAAAATCTTAACAACAAATCACCACCTACAGGTTTTAGCAGGGTTTTGAAAAAGAAATTTAAATTAATTTCAGTCTTAATCACACTAGCCTTTGAAAGGAACATCAGCAGCTGCGGTTACTAAATCACAAACCCAAACAGTCTCCAGAACAGACCAACCATTAAATTAAATGCCAACAGCTACAATCCAGCAAGATTTTTTTTACATGCATGGAATGAATGCAATAAGGAAGAGATGGCAAAATAATTAGAAAAATGTCTCAAACATTGAACACTACAGAAAGTGAGCTCAAAGCTTCCAAATATTAGCACAGTAAGTACAGGCTGAAATAGTCTGACTTAGAAAACCTGAAGGTTAATCATAAATTAGATAATATTATACATTTCAGGAGAGATGTAAAATATTTGGCGGAAAATGTTAACAAGAGCTTGTACACCGATGCCTCTTCTTTAGTCTTTTTCTTCTTCTTCTTTATTCCGGCTTCTTGAGATCTCTTGTGAAGAGACACGATACAACAAGTTCTGTAGTGGTTTAGGACAACAGTTAATAATTGAACTTTTGAAACTGCCAGTTTACTGGCATTTGTGGAAAGAAAAACACGTCATAGTCTCATGCGGTCAGCAAACTATTTAACGTTTTGTGTGTATAATGGGCCTTACTACGTCGCAAATCGTTATAATGAATTAATTAAACTGCTTTACGGTGTTGCTAGGCAACGTAATCAACAAGGTGATACGTGTCTTAATTAAAACAGGACCTCGATATTTTGAATAAACTTTCGGTTCATTTTTTGTCAAAATCAGCACTTGTCTTAAAATTAATTTCCAACTTTGTGCATTAAGTCCAAACGCATTCGTCACCACAGTACGCGATTTACTGGACAGTTCGATCACGCACTGGCGTGTAACGTATCAGAAATCGAGCGCGCAGGTTTCTGTTTTCCCTAATGAGCTAAACGAC
Organism: Schistocerca cancellata; assembly: GCF_023864275.1. NCBI lineage: Eukaryota > Metazoa > Arthropoda > Insecta > Orthoptera > Acrididae > Schistocerca > Schistocerca cancellata. The sequence goes on from NC_064626.1 coordinate 956,524,560, forward strand.
TCTTTTGTAATAACGTGATGTGCCTATCTCAGGTAAAGTCTAAATGAAACTGGATTTGTCTCCATTCTGGTCAAAATCACAAAGAATAAAATCCACCGCGCAAGTCAGCGAACTATACACGCGCATTTTTAGCAGTCTAAGTGACAAATCGTCTCAGAGTAAAAGCCGCACATAAATTCACACTTTTTTATGCATACAAAATTCAAAACACCTTTATATTAAACAAATAAATTATAGCATGTAGTTACTAATTAAACATATCCGATTCTGAATATACTTCAAGAACTTGTATTTCATAATCAATATAATTTTATCGCCTGAGAGAAATTATTAGTTTGCTGAAACGGATTCAGATTACAGTCAACTCGTGTGACGATGACGTACGAATCGACACTTGCTTGGAATGAACGAAATAACTGTACTGAAAAATACTTTCCGTTGAGTAATTTACTGACTTTTGTAACAAATTTGATGCCCCTTGCATGGCTACACTTTTAAATTAGACAGCAGGCTAAACAGACTCAAGAAGTATGCTTCTAGCTAATGTAATGTTTCGCAGCCACAAACACACGAAAAACACCATGCCGGTGCGTAGCAGCAACAGGTCCCTGTGGCCAAGCGCCGCTCCAGACAGCGGATCCGTAACTTGTAAAGCTAAGGGCTGTTAACAAGCACCATTCAGGTGAAATATGGGCTAAAAGATGCAAATTAAGAAAATGTAATTCGCTCACATCTTAATAATTTCCTTAAAATAATTAAAGGATTAAACAATAATCCCAAGGCGTTAAAAACAAACAGTTAATAAATCAGATTTACAACAGAGCTTATGAGTGAGACCGACCACGTAATAAAATTCGCCGACACGGAAGTTCTGGCTGTAGAGAAGCACTATCACACCTGCTTGTTCGGAGAAGCTGTAGAAATACAAAAACAGCTTTAACAGGAAACAGGAAAGCCTTAAGGTAAACGGATCGTGGCTTCCCGTACTGTAACGAACGACCGTTGCAGGTAGCAAGAGGAGAACCGCACCGGAAATGAGCGCGGAGAAGCCCGCGGAGCCGGCCGAGGTGGCCGAGCGGTTCTAGGCGCTACAGTCTGGAACCGCACGACCGCTAAGGTCGCAGGTTCGAATCCTGCCTCGGGCATGGATGTGTGTGATGTCCTTAGTTTAGGTAGGTTTAAGTAGTTCTAAGTTTTAGGGGACTGATGACCACAGCTGTTAAGTCCCATAGTGCTCAGAGCCATTTGAACCATTCAAAAAAAAAAAAAAAAAAAAAGCTCTTGTCGTAAACAAGTATCTCTGCTATACTTGCGAAAGAAGCACTAACTACTAAATAGATCAAACCCTGACCAGTTTTGGTTAGCAAATAATTAGAACAGGTGAAACATTTTTTTGAGATCCATAAAGCGAGAGTCAAGGAGGCGGGCATATCACAAAGCGAGCGATACCAACTATTGCTACACCAAGAGGTCTTTATTCCATAATTTCAGCCCAGTGCAAGACGCCAACATCTAAAAGCGCACAGCATGGACATAAGGAAAGACATTTCAGCTGAAGCACACTGAAGGGCGTGATGGAAACTCCGATGTAGCCACTAAAGGTACTCTTGCAACCAACCGGCCTATGCAACCCACACAGCCGATTGGCCGATCCCTGTCCGTGTTGCCCTCTCGTCGCGTACCCAGACGCAAGTCTCGACTCTCTTCGGCGTGTTTTCAAGACTCTTACGCCAGCGGTTACACACAGGAAGCTATGGGTAATTCCTGCCACCTATCGGGGCGGGTGAAGAAAAGATGAAATGAAGCCACCATGTCTCAGTTTCAAAATACGTATGTAAGCAAGACAGTAAGAGAAGAAAGGATATGTAGTACGGAGGCCATCCTAGGCCGTGATGAGCTATTTTGGGGTTGTTTGATCAGTATGATAAGAGAAGAAGGTACAGAAAAATTTTAACAGAAAACACATGACTCAAGGGATGGAAATTAATGTTGAGGGCTTGTTTAATGAGAGGGATCACAATGTGATAGATGGTGAAATAAGTAGTGTTGACTTGGTCTCTGTGTTAAGCAATGGAAATGTATCAACAGTGCAACTGGATAAAGCGAATGTGTGGTGTGAGGAAGAGAATGCGTGTGTGAATGAATACATTGAAAACACTGAATTGGACGAATCTGAGACTATTCCAATGGAAGGTGATCATAATTATGCGTAGAGAGTAGTGTCTATTTCTAGTGTTATTAAGGTTGTATATGTGGGTGAAGGTACATGTTTTAGTAATGGGAATGATGATACTGATGAGCGGGCTTGATACCCTATATTAAATATTTGCATTGATAGTGGTTATGATGTGCAGAATAAGACTGCAGAGGATAGTGTTGTGATAGGTGCTATGAGAAGTTCTAAAAATTACAGTGACATAACTTCTGTTTCAAATGGTGTGAATGAAAAGGTGGAGCAGGCACATTCACTCAAGGAAGCTTATGAGAATAAAAGGGAAAAAGATTGCGATATAAATGATTGGGTAGCTAGGTACAACCCTCAGACCGTTGTGTGAGTTTACTGGCCACGACTCACGCATGAAAACCGGATAAAAAAAATAAAAATAAAAACAAAAACCTGGCGGCTTGGCAGGTAGATGTCCCAGGCTCGAACCGTGGATCTACAGAGTCGGCACCAACACCAGATGGAAGTTAGCCAGCAGATAGCTAGCTGGTTAGAAGACGCTTAGTCGACAGCATTTTAAATTCAGCGCTGACAATAGGCACGCAGCTATTGCAAGCAGCATTTTTAATTTATTATTGTTGTGTTTGGAAAAGAAATGCAATAGAATAATGTACGAAGACCCACCTTAATATCAAAAGATTTTCACGTCCATTGCTCATCTTACAGGTACAAACGTCGCACAGTCATGCTGTGATATGAAGATCAGGATGCCTTGGAGGGCGAGTGGGGGGGGGGGGGGGTGGTCTTGTAGACTGAATGCTATAAAGACCTCCCTTTCAAATTAAATATATACATGTACTTCACCAGTCAATTGGTGAATTTGACTGAAATTTCTAACTACCTTACAGACAGTTTTATTACTGTATTTAACGTATTGTTTCTTTATTAAGAAAAACACAATATTACTTAAAGTTTGTATTATTATTATTATTAATTCCGTATAGAAAAATTCATATCACACGGAAACATCGTAACAAGGCACTAATACAATTTTATGAAAAATAAAACCTATAAGAACTGACAATATATGGAAAAATGTATATTCTGACTAGAATCACAAAGGAACTGAATTTGGAAATATTTTCACACATAAAGCCCGCAGCAAGGGAGATATTTGCAGAGTCACATACTCTTCACATCTTTGTACAAATGTATAAAGTCAATCGCTGACAAAATTTTGTTCCAGTTATTAGACGAGTTTTTGAGGAAACTGTACCTCAATCTTAAAAAAAAAGGACCCAGAAAATCATCATGCTCAATGTTCATGGGTGCATTACGTGCCCTCACACGGCGAGAAGTGCCAGCACCTAATACATGCAGAGACATCTACACCTACTTCTACGTGATTACTCTGCTATTCACAATAAAGTGTCTGGCAGAGGGTTCAATGAACCACCTTCAGGCTGTCTCTCTTCCGTTACACTCTCAAACGGCACGCCTGAAAAACGAGCACTTAAATTTTTCTGTGCGAGCCCTGATTTCTCTTATTTTATCGTGATGATAATTTCTCCCTATGTAGGTGGGGGCCAACAGAATGTTTTCGCAATCGGAGGCGAAAGCTGGTGATTGAAATTTCACGAGACGCTCCCGTCGCAACGAAAACGCCTTTGTTTTAATGATTGCCACTCCACGTATCACGTCTGTGACACTATCTCCCCTGTTTCGCGATAATACAAAACGAGCTGCCCGTCTTTGAACTTTTTCAATATCATCCGCCAGTCCCACCTGATGCGGATCCCACAGCGCACAGCAATACTCCATAATAGGGCGGACAAGCGTGGTATAAGCACTCTCTTTAGTGGACCTGTTGCACCTTCTAAGTTTCTGCCAATGAATCGCAGTCTTTGGTTTGCTCTACCCACAGTATTATCAATGTGATCGTTCCAACTTAGGTTATTGTAACTGTAATCCCTAAGTATTTAGCTGAATTTACAGCCTTCAGATTTGTGTGACTTATCGCGTAGTCGAAATTTAGCTGAGCTCTTTTAGTACTCATGTGAATAACTTCACACTTTTCTTTATTCAGGGTCAATTGCCACTTTTCGCCCCAAACAGATATTTTATCTAAATCATTTTGCAATTCGTTTTGCTCATCTGATGACTTTACAAATTGGTAAATGACAGCATCATCTGCAAACAATCTAAGACGGCTACTCAGAGTGTCTCCCTTATCGTTAATATAGATCAGGAGAACAGAGGGCCTATAACACTTCCTTGGGGAACGCCGGATATTACATCTGTTTTACTCGATAACTTTCCGTCTATTGCTACTAACTGTGACCTTTCTGACAGGAAATCACGAATCCAGTCGCACAACTGAGGCGATACTCCATAGGCACGCAGTTTGGTTAGAAGACGCTTGGGAGGAACGGTGTCAAAAGCCTTCTGGAAATCTAAAAATATGGAATCAATTTGACATCCCCTGCCGATAGCACTTAATACATCATGAATATAAAGAGATAGTTGTGTTTCACAAGATCGATATTTTCTGAATCCGTGCTGACTGTGTGTCAATAAATCGATTTCTTCGAAGTACGTCATAATGTTCGAGTACAGTATATGCTCCAAAACCCTACTGCAAATCGACGTTAGTGATATTGGCCTGTAATTCAGCGGATTACTCCTACTTCCATTTTGGGTATTGGTGTGACTTGAGCAATTTTCCAGTTTTTAGGTAGGGATCTTTCTGTGAGCGAGTGGTTGTATATAATTTGTAAATATAGAGCTATTTTATCAGCATACTCTGAGAGGAACCTGACTGGTATACAGTCTGGACCAGAAGCCTTGCCTTTGTTTTAAGCTGCTTTGTTACACCGAGGATATTTACTTCTATGTTTCTCATCTTCGTAGTTGTCCTTGATTGGAATTTAGGAGTATTTACTTCGTCTTCTTTGGTGAAAGAGTTTCGGAAAACCGTTTTTAATAACTCTGCTTTAGTGGGACTGTCATCAGTGATTTCACCGTTGTTACCGCGCAGTGAAGGTATTGATTACATCTTGCCACTGGTGTGGTTTATGTATGACCAGATTCTGTTTGGGTTTTCTGCCAAATTTCGAGACTGAATTTCGTTGTGGAAATTATTAAAAGCATCTCGCACTGAAGTACGCGCTATATTTCGAACTTCTGTAAAACTTTGCCAACCTTGGGGATTTTGCGTTCTTTTAAATTTGGCATGCTTTTTTCGTTGCTTCTGCAACAACGATCTGACCCGTTTTGTGTACCATGGGGATTAGTACCATCACTTATTAATTTACGTGGTATATATCTCTCAAATGCTGACGAAACTATCTCTTTGAAAACATTCCACAACTTTTCTAAACTTACATGATCAGATCGTAAGAAGTGAAGACTGTCTCTTAAAAAGGCATTAAGAGCATTTTTTGTCAGCTTTTTTAATAGATATACTTTCCGTTTCTTTTTGATGGTTGTAGGTGTTACGGTATTCAGCCTAGCAGCAACTGCCTTGTGGTCGCTAATCCCTGCATTCGTCACAATACAATCCAGGATTATTTGTTGCTAAAAGGTCAAGTATGCTTTCGAAACCATTTACGCTTCCAGTACTAATTGTTCAAAATAATTTTCTGAGATAACATTCAGTGCAATTTCGGATGACGTTTTATGCTTGCCGCCGGCTTTAAACGTATAATTTTTCCAGCATATCGAGGGTAGATTGCATGAGCGGGGTACTTATTGGAAATGAGATTCAAGTTTTCTTTGAACTGGTAAGCAACTATATCTTCTGAGTCGGGGGGTCGGTAAAGCGACACAATTAACAGTTTAGTCCGATTGTCAGGTATAACCTCTACCCATACTATTTCACACGAACTATCTACTTCAATCTCGCTACAAGTCAAACCACTTCTGACAGCAATAAATACTCCACCACCAACTGTATTTAATCTATCCTTTCTGAACCCTGCTAGATCGTTTGAAAAAAATTCGGCTGAAGTTATTTCCGGCTCTCTGTATCTACAACTATTTGAGCTTCAGTGCTGTCTATTAGGGCTTGGAGCTCTGGTTCTTTCCCAACACGTCTACGACAATTTACAACTACAATGCCACTCGTTTCTACAACTACCTTACTGCGTTTTACCTGCACACTTAGACGGACGTCCCTTCTGTGGTTCCCTGAGAGCTTCTAAGCTAAAAAACCGCCCAGTCCCTTCCACACAGCCCCCGCTACCTGTGTAGCCGACCCCTGTGTGTAGTGGACCTCTGACCTATTAAGCGGAACTCGGAAACCCACCACCCGATGGTGCAAGTCAAGGAATCTGCATTGTCAAACATGATCGTTTCGATGGTCCAGTGCTATGGTGTGGGGGGCATAATGTTACGTGGGTGTACTGACCTTCAAATCTTTGAACGTGGCACATTCACAAGGCAACTTTACTGTGGCACAGTACTCCGTCCCCATGTGCTTCTTTACAGGGTTGCATTCGGCACTGACTTCATTTTTATGTACGGCGATGCTCGAGCGCATCGAATTGCGCAAGTGGAGTAGCTCTTGAAATGAGCGGATATTCGACGAATGGACTGGCCTGCCGGCGACTTGCGTCCGATAGTACATGTGTCAGATGAGTTGAGGAGACCTATTGCAACACGTCCACCATCCAGCAGTTATCATCCGCGCTGGTATACACTCTGCAACAAGTACTCTTTATCAACCCCGTGGTCAGCATGGGAGCACGTTGCGGATCATGCATTGCCGTCCGCTGTGATCACACACTTTGTTAAGAACCATGTTCGACCCTTTGTAATGTCCAAGGGGACCATTATATGCCCGCATCTCGTGGTCGTGCGGTAGCGTTCTTGCTTCCCACGCCCGGGTTCCCGGGTTCGATTCCCGGCGGGGTCAGGGATTTTCTCTGCCTCGTGATGGCTGGGTGTTGTGTGATCTCCTTAGGTTAGTTAGGTTTAAGTAGTTCTAAGTTCTAGGGGACTGATGACCACAGATGTTAAGTCCCATAGTGCTCAGAGCCATTTGAACCATTTTGACCATTATAAATCACGGTGACTTCAACGTAATTATTGGATTTGAGTAAGAGAGTCAATTCTATTCTTGTCATTGCGTATTTGTTTCAGATTCCTGCTGTACTGTACTGAACTATACTGTACTGTACTGTAGCAGGTTTTTTCTATGTGTGGTCCAAGTTTCATCGAGCGATGTAACTTGGTAATAACTCATTGTGCGAAGTTTCTTTCGTAGATAAGTTTTGCAAATCAGTGTAGTTTACTGATCTTTCCGGAAGTTGGCCCAACATAAGCCAGGTAAGAGAGTCTTAGTCTCTCTTTTACTTCACCAGTTAGGCCTTTCTCGTTTGACAGCGTTCGAGCTCGGTGGATCAGAGTTTTTACCGCGGAATTTCTTTTTGATGCATTCTGGTTACTCGTCATGTGGAGAGACAGGTGAGAGTGCGAGGGTTTTCTGTATACACTGTAGCCTAGGGATCGGTGCGTTCTCTTATTAGGTAACTCCTGGAGGTAAGGTTATATTAAGATTATTATCCCGGAATTCTTCAAGTTTTTTTCGTTCCATGTGGCTACACCACAAACGTGTGCTCCACGTACCGATGCAATCACATTTTCGCGAATCAGCTACTCAGCTGAACACCCGAAGGCGCATCATTAATCGATCATGCCGAGGCTGAGCGATCTAATCGTTTTTCATGTTCTAAATGTCAGCATTTAGTACACCAGCTCAATCAACATTGAAGACACTGTCTCTCATATCTTTTGCCATTGCATGTTACATAGTCTGCAGCATTTTAACCACCATTAATACCATCACTGAAAGTAATTACAGAGTCCCTAACAGATCTCATAAAAACTATGTTACGTGAACGACACTACATCCGTCAATTAAAGCTTTCATTCAAGATTTTATTATGCCCAAGAAGACACCTTACAAGTAAATGTTGATCACTTAGATTACTAATCAGTGGTTTTATACCATCTAACACAGTCGAATGCAAGCAGTAAATGTGGTGTTAGGTACCATCAATCACTTCAGTGTTTCTATATCCACAACACTAGCTGGATCGTTTCGGCTTGACGATTTATAGAAAAATAATTGCCCTGACAGCTCTCTTTATAGTTCCAAAATCTCTACAGGTTCCTTTGATGGCTACTCCACGATATCTTTGAGGCTTATCTATTTCAGGACATTACCCTTCCCATAGTGTGGTTTACCGTCAAAAACTTTCTTCCTTTTCTGTTCCTTCCTAAGGCTATTTATCCTGGAGACAATTTGTTTCTGAATGAGACTAACACAGTCTTCCTCTCTAAAATGATGCTTTCACAGCATTGCCTTCACTGCTGTGAGTGCCTTGGAACCACCGTGGTCTAGAAACTTAACTTACACGATATTGCACGTTGACACTAAATAGTGGAATATTACCACAGTGCCATGTTAACACAGGTCCGTAATAGTTTCTTGAAATGTTATGTACAAAAATGTATTTCCGGTTACAGCATGGGCAGTACTTTGTAAGACAACTATATTTCCCTCGCCCTTTTTATTTGCCGAAACCAATGGTGCTATTATATTTTAATTTAGAGATTTGTGGCTTCTCTTTAGCGAAATTCCATCAACTGCAACAGAAATCTTCGCAAAAACAATAACACACATTTTCTCTTCATCACCTTTGTTGAAGACACATCACTGTCAAATGTAAATACCATTAACCGAACATTGTAACAATTCTGGAATCTCACAGGCATTGGTGGAAAGTCTAACATGGTACATAAGATTTACCAGTGGATCACGCCGTAAAAAAATTTAAAAATATTACCATTAAAAACTTCATAAAATCTTTAAAAATGTAGATTGTGTATTTTTTTTTCAAAGTTCCTCACCACACTTTGAGAAACAAGACCACACGTATATCGAAAACTGTAAACAAATACACACAGGTGCATTTATCGTGGTATTTACGCATAATTTTGCTGTATTAAATCTGATATTGTCGTCGTATCAGCGATTCCCCCCATGAACCATGGACCTTGCCGCTGGTGGGGAGGCTTGCGTGCCTCAGCGATACAGATGGCCGTACCGTAGGTGCAACCACAACGGAGGGGTATCTGTTGAGAGGCCAGACAAACATGTGGTTCCTGAAGAGGGGCAGCAGCCTTTTCAGTAGTTGCAGGGACAACAGTCTGGATGATTGACTGATCTGGCCTTGTAACATTAACCAAAACGGCCTTGCTGTGCTGGTACTGCGAACGGCTGAAAGCAAGGGGAAACTACAGCCGTAATTTTTCCCGAGGACATGCAGCTCTACTGTATGATTAAATGATGATGGCGTCCTCTTGGGTAAAATATTCCGGAGGTAAAATAGTCCCCCATTCGGATCTCCGGGCGGGGACTACTCAGGAGGACGTCGTTATCAGGAGAAAGAAAACTGGCGTTCTACGGATCGGAGCGTGGAATGTCAGATCCCTTAATCGGGCAGGTAGGTTAGAAAATTTAAAAAGGGAAATGGATAGGTTAAAGTTAGATATAGTGGGAATTAGTGAAGTTCGGTGGCAGGAGGAACAAGACTTTTGGTCAGGTGATTACAGGGTTATAAATACAAAATCAAATAGGGGTAATGCAGGAGTAGGTTTAATAATGAATAAAAAAGTAGGAGTGCGGGTTAGCTACTACAAACAGCATAGTGAACGCATTATTGTGGCCAAGATAGACACAAAGCCCATGCCTACTACAGTAGTACAAGTTTATATGCCAACTACCTCTGCAGATGATGAAGAAATAGATGAAATGTATGACGAGATAAAAGAAATTATTCAGGTAGTGAAAGGAGACGAAAATTTAATAGTCATGGGTGACTGGAATTCGTCAGTAGGAAAAGGGAGAGAAGGAAACATAGTAGGTGAATATGGATTGGGGGGAAGGAATGAAAGAGGAAGCCGCCTTGTAGAATTTTGCACAGAACATAACTTAATCATAGCCAACACTTGGTTCAAGAATCATAAAAGAAGGTTGTATACCTGGAAGAATCCTGGAGATACTAGTAGGTATCAGATAGATTATATAATGGTAAGACAGAGATTTAGGAACCAGGTTTTAAATTGTAAGACATTTCCTGGGGCAGATGTGGATTCTGACCACAATCTATTGGTTATGAACTGCAGATTGAAACTGAAGAAACTGCAAAAAGGTGGGAATTTAAGGAGATGGGACCTGGATAAACTGAAAGAACCAGAGGTTGTAGAGAGTTTCAGGGAGAGCATAAGGGAACAATTGACAGGAATGGGGGAAAGAAATACAGTAGAAGAAGAATGGATAGCTCTGAGGGATGAAGTAGTGAAGGCAGCAGAGGATCAAGTAGGTAAAAAGACGAGGGCTAATAGAAATCCTTGGGTAACAGAAGAAATATTGAATTTAATTGATGAAAGGAGAAAATACAAAAATGCAGTAAATGAAGCAGGCAAAAAGGAATACAGACGTCTCAAAAATGAGATCGACAGGAAGTGCAAAATGGCTAAGCAGGGATGGCTAGAGGACAAATGTAAGGATGTAGAGGCTTGTCTCATTAGGGGTAAGATAGATACTGCCTACAGGAAAATTAAAGAGACCTTTGGAGAGAAGAGAACCACTTGTATGAATATCAAGAGCTCAGATGGCAACCCAGTTCTAAGCAAAGAAGGGAAGGCAGAAAGGTGGAAGGAGTATATAGAGGGTTTATACAAGGGCGATGTACTTGAGGACAATATTATGGAAATGGAAGAGGATGTAGATGAAGACGAAATGGGAGATAAGATACTGCGTGAAGAGTTTGACAGAGCACTGAAAGACCTGAGTCGAAACAAGGCCCCGGGAGTAGACAACATTCCCATTGAACTACTGATGGCCTCGGGAGAGCCAGTCATGACAAAACTCTACCATCTGGTGAGCACGATGTATGAGACAGGCGAAATACCCTCAGACTTCAAGAAGAATATAATAATTCCAATCCCAAAGAAAGCAGGTGTTGACAGATGTGAAAATTACCGAACAATCAGTTTAATAAGCCACAGCTGCAAAATACTAACACGAATTCTTTACAGACGAATGGAAAAACTGGTAGAAGCCGACCTCGGGGAAGATCAGTTTGGATTCCGTAGAAATGTTGGAACACGTGAGGCAATACTGACCTTACGACTTATCTTAGAAGAAAGATTAAGAAAAGGCAAACCTACGTTTCTAGCATTTGTAGACTTAGAGAAAGCTTTTGACAATGTTAACTGGAATACTCTCTTTCAAATTCTGAAGGTGGCAGGGGTAAAATACAGGGAGCGAAAGGCTATTCACAGTTTGTACAGAAACCAGATGGCAGTTATAAGAGTCGAGGGGCATGAAAGGGAAGCAGTGGTTGGGAAAGGAGTAAGACAGGGTTGTAGCCTCTCCCCGATGTTATTCAATCTGTATATTGAGCAAGCAGTAAAGGAAACAAAAGAAAAATTCGGAGTAGGTATTAAAATTCATGGAGAAGAAGTAAAAACTTTGAGGTTCGCCGATGACATTGTAATTCTGTCAGAGACAGCACAGGACTTGGAAGAGCAGTTGAACGGAATGGACAGTGTCTTGAAAGGAGGATATAAGATGAACATCAACAAAAGCAAAACGAGGATAATGGAATGTAGTCAGATTAAGTCGGGTGATGCTGAGGGAATTAGATTAGGAAATGAGAGACTTAAAGTAGTAAAGGAGTTTTGCTATTTAGGGAGTAAAATAACCGATGATGGTAGAAGTAGAGAGGATATAAAATGTAGGCTGGCAATGGCAAGGAAAGCGTTTCTCAAGAAGAGGAATTTGTTAACATCGAGTATAGATTTAAGTGTCAGGAAGTCGTTTCTGAAAGTATTTGTATGGAGTGTAGCCATGTATGGAAGTGAAACATGGACGGTAACTAGTTTGGACAAGAAGAGAATAGAAGCTTTCGAAATGTGGTGCTACAGAAGAATGCTGAAGATAAGGTGGGTAGATCGCGTAACTAATGAGGAGGTATTGAATAGGATTGGGGAGAAGAGAAGTTTGTGGCACAACTTGACTAGAAGAAGGGATCGGTTGGTAGGACATGTTTTGAGGCATCAAGGGATCACAAATTTAGCATTGGAGGGCAGTGTGGAGGGTAAAAATCGTAGAGGGAGACCAAGAGATGAATACACTAAGCAGATTCAGAAGGATGTAGGTTGCAGTAGATACTGGGAGATGAAGAAGCTTGCACAGGATAGAGTAGCATGGAGAGCTGCATCAAACCAGTCTCAGGACTGAAGACCACAACAACAACAACATCAGCGATTACATTGTTTCCACCAGATTCATTACAGATAGGAAAACTGATCAGTTCCGAAAACTTTTACTCTGCAGAACTTGTTTTTCCAACGAGGTTAGATATAATTTTGCTACCTAAAAGATCCCACGGACCGTTGCCCGAAGTTCATCTGAAGATATGTTTTGTGAAACATTTTATTGGACGTGAACTATTCACTAAACCAATATAGAAAAATGCGTACATTGTCACGCTTCAACACTTAGACGAAGTAGATAATTTGCTGTAACGTGCAGGCTGGCATACTTTGGACTACATTGGATCCAGTGATGCCGCGGCAGTACCAAAGAACAGTAAACTTTAATTTATGTTGGTTCCTCAAGTCTATGAATGTGCTGTAAAGTGTCAAACGCGTTATGACTTTCGTTGTCAAGGAGGCGTGTCACGTATATTTAAATACCTTCAGAAACTTTCCCTTTTCATAAAGTTTCTGAAGGGACAAACAAGAATGTGATAAAGATATATTTGTCGAATCAAAACAGTATGCAGTGTTTAATGACATAGAGAACCCAAAAAATGCGATTTTCGATGATTTTGGTGTACAAGGCTCCCTTACGTAACGCGACATCCTAATTACCGTTCTCACTCACTTAAGCTGGTCTTTTGACTGTTGTAATTATCTACTGCTGCCACGTAACTATTTAGGGTTACAGTGTTTGATTATGAATTTTGTGTCACATTAGTATACGTACACGCAGTATTAGTTCTTTTTGCAGGTAACACGAGTATTATAATCCATACATACAGAAACGGAAGAAACGTTAAATGAAGTTCTAATAATATCATTGACTGATTATATGGGAATGGTCTTACACACAATTAAAATGACCCAACATATTCTGGGCTCCACAACTAGGGGTATTACATCAATGACACGTGTAGCACATGGCGAGGAAATAACAAACTTGAACTTTCTTAGGTGTCTATATTGATGAGAATTTAAATTGGAAAAATCGTATTTTGGAACTCCTAATGCAACTTCGTTCAGCCAAATCTGCACTTAGAACCATTGTAAGTCGTGGGGAGAGACATATCAGTAAGTTGAGATATTTTGCATATTTTCATTCAATAACGTCGTACGGAATAATGTTCTGGGGTAACTCATCTTTAAGAATGAAAGTCTTCATTGCACAAAAACGTGCTGTAAGAATAATACGTGGCACTAACCCACAATCATCTTGTAGACATGTGTTTAATGAGTTGAGCATTCTGACCACCGCTTCACAGTGTACTCGTATTTATTCTCTCATGAAGTTTGTTGTAAATAATTCACTACAGTTCAAAAGAAAGGGTGAGGTACATAATTACAATATCGGAAGGAAAATTGGCATTCATTACTCCAGATTGAGGTTGACTTTAGAACAAAAAGGGGTGTACAATGCAGCAACAAAAAGTTTTGATTACTTACCCATTGATATAAAATGTCTGACAGACCGCAAAGTAAAACATGAAAACAAACTGAGAAAGTTTCTCCATGACAACTTCTTCTGTTCTGCAGAAAAATTTCTAGAGCTGTAATGTGTAAAAGGTGGCGGATAGGAATTACTAACTTACATTTGTGTATCTTTGATCCTTTTTTCAGGGGTGGGTTCGAAGCAAAAAACAGTCCAGTAAACATGTGGTCTCAAAGGCATACCTTAAGAGCTATGAACGCTTAATCAGAAGAAATGTTTCACAGTAGCGAAGGTGAAAAAGTGCTCACCCTCTTATGGTATGAATTTTAGAGCCCATGTGTACTGGTCTGTTTTGCTTCGAATGATCGTTCCCGTAACAGCCCTGAATATTGACCATTCCTCATAAGACACCCTGCATACACATACCTTTGTTCGTGTAACATACGGTAAACTGCGGTCTTGTTGCTTAATTTTTCGTCTTTTATTTAACGAAATGTTCAGAATATTACCATACGTACAAATTGATTTGTAAATGTAAATCACACATACCACATTATTATAATCTAACGCGTAAAATGTTCTGGAACTAACTAACGAACTACATACAGTAATGGAAATAAGTATTCATACACTACAGCATGGAAAAGTAAGCTGCCTTTATTGACAATACCAAACCAAAAACACTAATTGGATATGCACCATACACATTGGCCAGTCGCCAATGCAGCTATGCTGGTATACAGAACGAGAATGAACAAGCCTTTACAAAACAAAATACAAAACCGTCTGCCAAGATCTCTACTGCGCTGGGAATTACGTATTCATACACCAAAAGAAAATGACACTTCTAACAAAGCTAGAACATGTTTAATACTTCTCGCAACCTCCGTGGCATGGAATGGACCAATTTTCTTGTAGTTTCCGACGTGATACCTTCCCATTCTCGAAGGAGAGCCTCTTTCGAAGAGGTCTTACTACGGATGTCGTGTTTTCTCGCTCGTGTTTCCAGTTCACTCCACAAGTGTTCCATGGGATTCAGGTCCGCACTCTGAGCTGGTGTTTTAAGAGTGTGTGGAGTGTTGTAGAGCAACCACAGCCGGACAATTTGCGCCGTATGTTTGGGATCATTGTCCTGTTGGAAGTAATAATTTCTAGGAAGACCCAAGGCGTCAACACTCTGTTGTAAGTTCTGTTTGAGAATGTTCATATACACTAATCTGTCCATGGTACCTTCCACAAACACTAATTTTCCGACACCGGAGGCTGACTTACAGCCCCATACCATCACTCCACCACCTCCGTGCTTCACCGTGGGTTGAAGGTTGTTTCGGTCGAGGTATCTATTCGGTCTTCTCCAGATCAAGATCCTACCATCATTGTGGCGGATATTAAATTTGCTTTCATCACTAAACAATACAGTATCCCAGAAGTCTGCTGTCTTGGCTACGTGCTGTTTCGCGAATTCCATCCGCCACTTCCTGTTCTTTTTGCTGATGTAGGGCTTTCGTCTTCGGGACGCTGGCTCTTTAGCCCGAACGATTGAGAATGGTACGAACTGCCCTTGGAGTGATGTTCTTTCGGAGGTGGTCATGGACATATGCGGATAGTGCCGACGCTGTCGTTTTCGTTTTTTTTTATGATTCTTAGTAGCATTCTGGTCTCTCTTGTTGTAAGCTTCTGTGGACGACGGTGTCGTTCACTGTTTATTTCTACATGTCTGTCCTTATATCGCTTATGATAGATAGCACAGTCACTCGGCTTCGTCCTATGATGTTCGCAATTTCGGCATACGACTCGTGTTGAAGATATTGGGCGACAACGATGTTTCGTTCCTCAATGGTCGTTTCCTTCCCCTTGCGGCCCATTCTGCTGTTCCATGGTACCCACGTCCGACGTGCTGTTGCTTGACGCCCACCACACGACTACACAGGTGTGGCATGCACTCCTGGGCTGCGTCAGCCGTTACTTTGGTTGTAAGTAGTCCGCTGTATTAATAATTTTTGCCCTGTTGTAGACCGTGCTGAATGTAACATATTTCATTTTCCCAGAATAGATTCATGGCATACGGGAAGCTTCATTACCAATAACATGGTTATCTGACGCTACATCATCGTACTTATTCGTATCGGCGCTGTGGGTAATTTACTGTCACAACACACCATCGTAGTTTGTCACCACCTACTGTATGAATACTTATTTCCAGGACTGTATAATTTTGCTAAATATGTTTGTGTACATTCCTTTCATTGTTTTCATGCCTCGGAAGAGGAACATCAAATCATTTGTATTTCAAATTGCGAAATGTTTCTCTCTCAGCCACGAGCGACACCCACCATAAGCCGGATGCCTTTATATGCTTTTGAAACGATCTGAAACAGTCATAAAGACGAACACGAAAAAGTGGTAGGGTATATGCATATTGAAATTATTACGTAACAGTGACGAGTAAAGGCACATCAGAAATGAGGCTTCAAATGAGATAGGAATATGTTTAACATTTGAAATTCGTAGTAACTAGACCGTACTGTCGTGCTGTTCTTCTTGAACCATACAGAGCGAGCGTACAGATGGCCTTGACTTTTACGCAGTGGGCAGCGTTCAACTAGCCCTGCTATTGCCCCTATTAATAGTCCTTCGCTTTGCAGCTGGCCGTAACATTTTGCTCCCAAGTTGTAGCACTCCTCGTAGAGCGTGTTCGCCGCATTAAATCAGAGTTCCACACGAGTAATGTGTGCGTGGCGGCCCCTACCCCAGCGCGCACTTGAGACTGGTGTCTCAGTGGCGCCGACCCCTCCTGTGGGAGAGGCGCCGGAGGAGTGCTGCGGGCAGCAGGGCAGGGCAGGCGCAGACTGCCGGCAGCCACCACAGAGGCCCCGGGAGGCGGCGGCGGCTGCGCCTCGCTGCGCGCGCAGCCCCCCAGTGGCCGCTCTGTGGAGTCTCCGAGTGCCGGCACGAGTCTGGCTGCAGCACACCCGTACTACGCTACTCTTACTACACCGTGGCCGCCGCACGAATTTAATATTTTCAAATATCCGTGCGCGAATCGTAACACTAATTCCCAAACATTTTGTGGTCAATGTTTGAGAATAATCACTGCTGACCAATAAATTTACGACATCAGCAAGGAAAGAAAATAACGAAATTTTACTTATTATGTGAATACAGTACAGTGGAAAGAATACATAATAAAATTTGAAGATGATTTGGAAGTACACAGTAGTGAAAATCAGTATAAAGGCATGAATATTTGCAAGAAAATTACTATTGTCGGTCGGAATAATTGTGCACAGTGTATATGCAATAGAATGAGATCCACTATAGTGACAAATGCAGTTAAATGGTATCGCATTTGATGCCAGTAGTACAATATATGACAAGACGTCAACTATATCTGTGGTAGACGGTGGAAATCGGTATAAAGGCAGTCGGCTGTGCGTAGTGTTAGTGTCTGTGTGCTTACCTTCCCCATAGACGGGAAACAGACGCCACTAGTGACAGTGCGTATTGTGTTCATACCTTACAATTGTGATATTGCTACGCGAAAAAACAGTTATCATGTGATGAAAAAGCAAAAATTGGTTGGCAATGGTATATGGGACTCTAATCGTCAGGCAGCCAAAAAGTTGAACCATTCAAGTACAGTGATTTACAATTTCTTTAGATTGAGCGCACAATACGGACAGAACGGAAAAGTTGAAAATTATGTGAGACATCGAAACGGTTACTTTCGCACAAAGCAATGACTACAAACTGTTATTCTTCTCAACTTGCTGCTAATTTACAGCTGCCAGCAACTGCCCGACATGTACGGTTATTTTTGTCAAATGACAAACACCTTGCATTCAAGAAACGACTGCAGAAACCTGCTCTAACACTTTAACATAAACAGGCTAGATTGGAGTTTGTTGAAAACATGTCATGGACTTGAGAATGAGATATAGTGATCTTCGGTTATGGGATTTCAATATGATTGCCACAAACTGAGAACACAGCAGCGGGTATGAAAGAGGAGAAATTTTGCTGGTGGATACGTTATGATTTCGGTAACCTTCTCAGTAAAGGTAACTCATGCATTGCCTCGGTGAACACTATAATGGACTTTAATATCTACATTGTGATAGTAGAGACAGAATGGATTGGCATGTATGGGGAGCTAGGGGATGAAAGTCTATTTCAACAATATAGTGCATCTGTGCACGTTTCTGCTACATCAGATAAGAGTTTTGAAGGTAGAAATATCGGTCACTTACCCTGGCCTGCGTGTAGCCCAGATTTGAATACCGTGGAACACCTTTGGGGAACACTTTCAAGGCGTGTTTATCGCAATGGAAGAAAACTTGTGGCCGTACGTGACGTGAAAAGAGCGACAAGAGAAGAGTGGCCGACAACTTCACTGCAAGAACTACAAGCCTTAACAAAATCGATGTCGAAGAGAATTTCTGAGGTAATTAGGATGACCGGAGGTTGGACAAAGTACTAACAGTGCAATAAAACAACAGGACAGTGAGCGTCGCCATACCAATTTCCATCCAGGAAAAGCGAACACGTTATTTTGTTACTTGTGATATGAAAGAAACTATGTAATAACGTCATGATTACTTGTCTTGTATCTACCTACTACTTTCATAATGAAAATTCTATGCATCTGTGTTTCACATATTGAATATTACTTTCTTAGGAACCCTGTCCTTATACTGATTCCCACTGCTGTATAGGGTGCAAAATTTAGCACGAAGAGCTGTTACCTCTGGTACCAACAATGATTCTAGCCTGGGTGGGAAGTGAAGAGAACTTAGCTTTTTTGACGGATATAGGTACGTCATTCCATGCTGCTTCAACTCAGTGCTAGAATCCGATATCTACATCTATTTCTGCACCTACATATATATCTATACTCCGCAAAACATCTTGCAGTGAGTGGCGGAGAATGTATTGTGTACCCCTCCCTGTTCTACTTGCCAGTTGTTCACAGGAAGAACAACTGTGGGTAAGGTTCCGAGTTCGTTCGAGTCTCTCTATGTTAGTGGTATTTTCGTGATATATGAGTAAGAGAAAGCGACATATTTGATGACCCTTCTAGGAACGTACGCTTCCGGATCTTTAACGGTAAAACACACCGTAACGCAGAGCGCCATCTTGCAGCATCTGCCACTGGATTTGGATTATCATCTCCATGACGCTTTCGTGTTTGCTAACTGAACCTGTAGCGAAACGCTCTACTAATCTTTTGATCTTCTCTGTTTCCTCTGTCAGTCCTCCCTGGTCTGGATCAAAAAGTGACAAATATTCAAATACTGGTCGACGAGTGTTTTGTAAGCTACCTCATTTGTTGAAGCAGTACATTTCCTCAGGATTCTTCGAGTGAATCTCAGTCTGGCATCTGTCTTTGCGGAAATTAATTGTACGATTGTTCCACTTCAAATCGCTCCGTATGCGTACTCCTAGAAATTTTATGGAAGAAACTGCTTTTAGTGATTGGTCTGCAATCGTGTAATCATACAAAATGGTTCAAGTGGCTCTGAGCACTATGGGACTTAACTTCTGAGCTCATCAGTCCCCTAGAACTTAGAACTACTTAAACCTAACTAACCTAAGGACATCACACACATCCGTGCCCGAGGCAGGATTCGAACCTGCGACCGTAGCGGTCGCGCGGTTCCAGACTGTTGCGCCTAGAACCGCTCGGCCGCCTGGCGGGCTGTAATCATATAGTAAATACTAGTTCTGCCTACGTATTCGCAATAATTTATTTATGTTGAAGGTTAGTTGCCATTCCCTCCACAAAGTAGCGACGTTCTATAGGTCTTCTTGCAATGTGCTACAGTTTTCTACGGTTGCGACTTCTCTGTATAAAACAGTGTCATCCGTGAACTTCCGACGTTATGTACTAGGTCATTTACAGCAGTGTATCATAATTAATGGCGGAAACGCATACAGTTGAAAGTACGCAGTACCAAACAAAAAGTATGCGATGCTACAAGAAAAAAAATCGCAGCAAACATGGGCTCTAAAACGCATAACTTAAGAGCTAAGAGAACATTTTTCAATACACGAAATGTGTCTCACAGTAGCGAAGATTAACAAGTGCTCATAGTTCTTAGGGTACGCACTTTAGAGCACACGTTTACTGGATTTTTTTCTTGTTTTGGTCCATACTATCACCTCTCAAAATATGGAAAGCAGAGGGAGAAGAATTTCTGTTCGAGTATCGAAGAAACGCTCATACCTCTTAAGGTATGCGATTCATAGCCCATTTTTATAGAGACTTTTTGGCTTCTGCTATCGTCTACTTCCAACTGTATTCTTTTTACGCTGTTAATCATACACGCCCTGTTACACTGTGAAAAATACACAGGGGTCGTTCAAAGTTACTTCGATGTCTGTTCAGAATGAGATACTGTGTTCTGTTTGATAGAAACTCCTCTCAGTCAATCACACTGTCTGATACTCCGTACGATCGTAATGTTTTCATTGGCCGATAGGGCGGAACCGAATCGAATGCCTTACAGAAGCCAAGGAACACGGCATCTAGTTAGGCAGTGGTATATACCGTCTCCTCGGTCGCGGAAATGAGCAGAGCGCGATGGGTTTCACGAGGTCGTTGTTTTCGGAAAATCATTAGGAACGCTACGCTCCTCAAGAACGCTGTGGTGCACTGCTGCCAGAAGAGGGATAGGTTCTTCCGCAAACTCTGTGTACAATCAAACTGGTACCTATGAAGTAGAATGACCTTCCTTCTGTTGAGTGATTTCAGTTCGTGTTCTGTCCCTTGGTCACTTATTTTGGTATCAGCCATTTTGTCGTCCATGCGATGATTTAAAGGCGGTACTGCAGTACGATCTTGTTCTGTGAAACAGTTTTGGAAAATAACGTTTAGTACTGCGGCCTTTTCCGTGTCGTCTTCCTCTTCAGTGCAATTATGGTCACAAACTACCTGGACAGATGGCTTCGATCGTTTACGGTTTTAAGACAGTCCAAAACTTCCTAAGATTTTCTGTCAATCTGTAGACAGAGTTCCACTTTAGGAATCGTTGAACGCTTCGCGTATGGCTGTCCTTATTCTAATTTTGGCATCGTTTGATTTTTATTTGTCAGTGAGGCTTTGACTTCGTGCAAATTTGCAGTGAGGTTCTCTTTGCTTTCGTAGCAGTTTTTGAACATGGCGTCGAACCACAGAGGATCTTTTTCCATCCCTGACAACTTTATTCGGCACATTCTTCAGTTATAGCTTTCGGCGTTCCACTAAGCATACCATGACCAGACGTTCCCAGTGGGTTAGAGATCTCGAGGCTGTACTGGCCAGAAGAAGAGTCGAACACCCCCTGTATCGAGGAAGCCACAGGCTGTCTGTTATTATGTTGTAGAAAGGCAACTTCACGGAGACATCGGTGACAGGACAAAACTGCTATCCTCAACACGTCAGTGTTAAAAACGACTGCGGTCCAGCTTAACGGTGGTGTGAACCTCATTTCACCCTGTACTATCGCGGCAGGGTCTGGGGCCAAAACTCGATGAATACAATCTGACATCGCTAGTTCTCCTTAGAAGCGCCGTAAATGGAACTGGAATTTGTGGTAAATGATGATAACCCGCGGATGCTTTGTCCAGTGTGTCCGTTCGGTGCGTTGCGGTTCACACGCCTTCCTCAGCTGCCGCGGCAAGGGGTGATGCAATAATATTGGCTGTGCTGACGGTCCGTGGTGCTCGAGACGTCGTCGTACAGTCCATGTGGATATTTGTCTTGCCGCAAACGAGACCACTTCCTGCCCTAAAGCACACGACGTGACTATGCGATCCTGCATGCCAGAGAAACCAATATGTCCTCTCACCCGTTAGCAGAGTGGGGCTGCTACAATGCTAATTCACGTTGAATACTGCATTCCTGAAGTCATCGATTTCCATGTCTGAACTACAGTCGTGATATCCCGACCAAAATGGGCAGCATTCCGTGGAACGGTAAAACGAAATCTCGACACGCTACCATTTAGACAGGCAGATGTTTCTCCTTCTGACACGAGATATAACACGATTTTTTTACGAACTACCAATGTTTAAAGGCGATTTCTGAATGAGGAATCCCCTGCATAATCTTTCATTACATCCAGAATGTAGATAACGTTCGTTCTAGTTTTTCTGGAAAATGCCAAGCATTCGAACATCCAAGCATACAGAATGCCAGTTGGACGGCTTTTTCCTTGTTTTTTGCAATGGTGTAACAAGTTTATTGGCCAGCAGCATGCGATGCTCGCTTAATAGAGAACGGAAAAAATCCTCCCATCTGGTTACACTACAGAGAAAAATGGTTCAAATGGCTCTGAGCACTATGGGACTCAACTGCTGTGGTCATCAGTCCCCTAGAACTTAGAACTACTTAAACCTACCTAACCTAAGGACATCACACACATCCATGCCCGAGGCAGGATTCGAACCTGCGACCGTAGCAGTAGCGCGACTCCGGACTGGAGCGCCTAGAACCGCACGGCCACCGCGGCCGGCGACTACAGAGAACCCCACTTACACCAGCAATGACCAAACCGCAATGCCTCTCCCTTCATCAGCAATAATACATGTATTCAGGATCAACCTACCTTATTACCACAACTGTTAATGAAATCCTTCACCAAAACAAGCAGTAATCTATCCGTCAGATCAACTGATGCTCCTCTGCATTATCCCCGTCCTCCACCTAAATCTCAAGACATTATCTGCTTCATAAGAAATTCCCTCCTGAACACCCATCCCTTATATTCCAAATATCTGCGATATTCATTTCCATTTTATTTATATTTTGTGCACCACGACTTTTCTGCTGTGTAGCCATTTTCAAGTTTTGGGGTAGAGCCATATAATTTCATGGGCAGTCCGTCGGTGGCCTGGCTTGAGAGCTGTAGCCGGGTTTGAGGACTGTAACCGACGGCGGACTGCCTATGAAATTATATGAGTCTAACCCAAAACATAGGCACTTTAAGTATTAGTTATTTTGCTTGCAAATGGATACACAGTAGTACACAAACTAATGGAAATGAATACAAGTAAAAGCAGGAAACCTATTTTTTCAAGAAATTTGCTGTCAACGTCATCTTCTATTTAAATGTAAAGACAAGCAGTGTCGGGAGGAGCACAGGTACGCTCTCAAACGAAGAAATAATAGTCGAGAATCATTAAGTCTGATTACAATTTCAGGATCGTTTGATAATGAAGAATTCGCTTATGTACTCACTTTTTTATACAAATTTTATATAGAGTTCTCTGAATTTGCAGTTGTGCTTTAATCCACAAAAAAATAGAGACATTGTTATAATTATTCGTGAAGTACTGAGGAATCGAAATCTGGAAGTGAATTATAGCTGTGGCCATTTCGACAGAAGTTGTTAATTTACTCAAAATGGCGACAATCGTTGAAAACTTTTCCTTCTTCCTACATGTGGAAGCGGAGCAATTCAGTGAGGACCCCTTTTCCGGGGTTGGCAGTGGGCCAGAAGTTAAACTTCTGTCAGAAAAAAAACGTGGTCAGTTCCCTTATGTCACATCTAGTAGACTTTGGTCTTACTTGTTCACATAAGTTGGCAACGGTCCTATTTTTGGGGTTGGGAATCTCACTGGCGGGTAGCGCTTCCGCAGTCATAAATAGTGCGACAGCCGCCACCCCAACCCCATTCAGTTTCAACTTCGGTGCCTAAAAACACATGCAATTTCATTTCCTTCGCAGCTGCGTTTCCATAGACACGTAGTATAACTGAACACAACTCGGGAACGTCGACAAGCCGCTAGGTACGCTTGGCGAGCGCGACCGTCACGCGCTACGGCCACAAACTGATGGCGACATCCATGCCGTACGATTCACCCGCAAACTCCCCCCTTTATCGCCTGAATCGGTATGCTATGGTTCAGTTCTCTCTCAATGGCTTAAACGATTTCCCTCCAACAGTCACCACCCAGCACAGCCCTGCCGTTTGTATAGCTCAAGTAAATTTTCATCGAGAAATGCGTTTTAGCTTTCTATTCACGTACTCTTGTTTACTAATGATTAATGTTATTGGTGGCTGCCCTCGGATGGATATGTGAGCCAAAAATCTCTGAACAAATGTAATTTTTGTGTTACACTTACTATTTCTTTTATGGGAAATGTATTCACAATTGCGAATATGAACCGCCATCGGATGTATATTCGAATGACGACAATATAATTTGTGTTAGATCAGGACTAGAAAACGGAATTCCAGCTTTATGCAAGCGGTCGTCTTAACAGCTTCGGCTATCAGTGCACGAATCACGGCCACACCCAATCTTCCATATGTCGTCGTTTATGGGTCACATCCTGCACTCGTACGTTACTTATATTCCTCTCCAGGAAGGACATACCTATTGAGAGACGAGGGCCTGGTATTGGCAGCGCTCACACGCCAAGTGATTAATATGAAAGCAACTTGACCCAGTTTTCAGAGGAGGTAAAGATGAACATGCCACCGGGATTCTAATAATGATGATCTATTCAGTCTGCAACAGCGTAACACGTCGGAAACGTGCCTACTTGCGGGGGTGTCTTGATTAGTATGAGGTATGAGACAGAAAGGTCAAAATTTAAAAAAAGAAAAACAAAAAAAAAAAACAAAATAGCAGTGACTGTGTTATTAATAAGTGCGTCGCAATATTTCTTCTTGACAGCTGTAGTCACTACAGCATGTCCGAAGAAACATTGCATGGTACTCATTAATAACACAGACACTGCTCTTTCGGATGTTTATTTTACTGTGACCTTTACCCTCAACTTTATGTGTCCATACTAATCAAAAAATCCTTGAAAGTAGGAACGTTTTCGACCCCTTATACCGTTGGAAACTGAATAGATAATCATTATTAGAATCCCAGTGGCTTGTTGATCTTTAGCTCCTCTGCAAACAGGAACAAGCTACTTTCATATCAAGCTACTGCTTGGTGTGTGGACGCTGTTGGCAGCCAGCGAAGGAACCAGCACAAAACACAAAGCTACTCCCAGATCTTATACTGTATTTTCAGCAGAGCTATGTTCTTCCTCCCGAGACTTCGGTCAGTCCCCTAACAAACCCATTCGCAT